>NW_024080765.1:3302854-3451959 GCF_003009895.1 Hyaena hyaena
CCTGGAGCCTGTTTCAGTCTGTGACTCCCTCTCTCTCTGACCCTCCCCTGCTCACGCTGTCTCTCTCTCTCTCTCCTAGAAATAAAGAAAACATTTTAAAAAAATTAAAAAAAAAAAAGGAGCTGTGAAAGGGCTTTAAGTTGGGGAGTGTCACGACTGCTCTAACCCAGTGTGGACAACAGATTGCGGTGGGGGGCACAGGAGGCTGACAGGCTGCTGCCGTAAGCCAGAACAGACCTAGACAGGGCAGCTGAACTAAAGCACTTGCAGCCAATAGTGGGCAACCTCCATTTTCAATTAGTTACCATGCTAGCTACTCAACTGCATTAGAAAGCAGGGACCCTGTGGCTTAGAGGACTACAATCATGATCTTTGTCGAAACTGGGGATCTTTGCCCATCCTTCACAACGCATCTGGGAGTAGAAGTCATTGCATAATCTTGCTACGTCTTATTCTGCAACATGACATTGTCAAACTCTGATCTTTAGTTTTAATAAGTGAATTCAGCAACCCAACTGGACCTCAGACTTAAAGGAGATTGTGTGTGTCAAGCACTAAGGGCTATTGCATCTGATAGAGAATTCTAACTGTGAAAGCCTTTAAGAATAATATGACAATATTTTACGTAAGCTTGCTGATTTTGGCTTGTACAGACTACATTCTTGATGTTGAGGAATTGTACCTTCAGGTATAATTACATCAAAGATTCAAATTCTCTTCTAAAGTATATTCCCATGACCTCTGAAACTCATAGAGCTTTAATATCCTTTTTTTCTATATTGTAGCCAAATCCTTAGGAGTGAAATAAGGTAGTAAGAAAGGTGTCTTAGACCCAAAGAAAAAAAAGAAAAACTATTACTAACGGGGGCTGGGGACTGAGCCATATTTCACTTAGAGCTACATACCTTTTTTTTTTTTTTTTTTAAACCAAGAGATGAACACTTCCTTCAAATTAAGCCCATTAAAAGTGCATTTTTTGAAAGAAAAAAAATAACTGCACAGGCTTGGAAAGGGTGAAGAGAATTTTACCAGCACTGAATAGCAATTAGACCCTTACAAGAGTTCTACCATCTTTAAGCCTCTACACTAAACCCAGAGAGAAAATGACATGGTCCAAAATGGTAAAAACAGACCCAGGACACCCCTGCCTCTTTTACCATTCTACCCAATTCCCCGACAACCTCCACCACTCCCAACTCCTTTAACGAAAGAACTAAAAAACCAAGATTTCAGGAAAGGTCACTACAAAATGGGTTTTCCATAGTCCCTTCGAGTAGGGATTATTCAGGTGCTTCAGAGGTAAGAAGCAGCATCGACACCACTGTTGAGTACCTAATATTCTACTCCTCCAGGACACCTATCCGAACAATATCCAACCATTCTTCCATCATGGCACACATAGCAGATAAGAACGCTGTATTTGTAGACCCGCTGGAGATAAAAAGAAGTAACCCCAGCACCCACTTGATGGCCAAGAATGCTGAAGGGGCCATTATCTTCACGTTCCTGAAGCTCAGCTCAATCAGAATCTTGCTTTTCCTCAGCCTTTTAGGATTAACTGCAATATGCAATGCTCTCAGAAATTGTTACTTTCAAAATCAGACTCTAATAATTACTAGCTACTAGCCTCCAGCCAATAATAACTTTACTTACTCTTAGAAAGTACAGGAAAACTGCCTATCTTACAGAGGTACTGTGGAAATTAAAAATAATATAACAAAAGCTCTTACCACAACGCTTGGCAGGCAATCAATGTATACAGACTGTTATTACCAAGAGGGCTGTTCAATTAAAAAAGAAAAATCCGACCTCTGTACAGTGGTGACGTTTCGGAGATAAGAAACTGCAGTCTTCCCTCACCCTAGTGTCTCAGAGTTAAAACAGTATATACAACAATAAAAACCATAAATTGTCCCCCTACTTCTTCCAAATCATTATCTTTTCCCTCCTTAAAAATACCGTAGTATCTGAAAAGTGATCGCCCTTGCCCCCCATCCACTAACGATTGCAAGTGTGTATAACACTGATACACATACACAAGTGATTCTGGTATGTTTATTTATGTTCCGCAGAAGCTGAGCTGGAAAACCAGTACAGGACCGCCATCAGACATTTGGAGGGGAAAGAAGATATCAGCACTTTATTTATTTATTTATTTATTTTTTGGACCTCCCTAAAGTGAATAACCCAACCATCTAGAGACAAAAATTCTCCCCCCTCCCAACACACACACAAATGTGGACAAGATTCTTCTCTATAAGTAGCCCTTTTTTCCCTGAAAGCCCTGCAAAGAAGTGTTGTATGAACTACTTCAAAATAAGTGATACAGATGACTGCACATTCAGCGGTCACACCAGAGAACACCTGGATCTCTGAAAAGAAGTGTGGAAGTGACTACTGGTAAATCATGCCAAGGTCATACCAGAATGTCTGAGGATTCCATGTCCCCATGGGAAAAATAAGCCACTGTAACCAATTCTGTGATGTACCGTGTTTTCCAAACAGTGGTGACTCCCAATGTCCTCCTTCTGATTAAGACAGGAACAGTTATCAACTCCAAACAATCACTAGAAAGTCTCTTCTTAATAACTCTGGATAAACATGCTTAGGTAGTAAGTATTTAAGGCTGGAATACAAGTTATTATAATGCCTAATCGCAATACACCAAATATAATTTTAACCTTTCAGGGGAAGATAGTTTTGGAAGGACAGCAAAAGATTCTTCTTGAATTGTCCTTTAACTCTGCTAAAAAACACGAAGCCTAAGCAAAGTCTGTATGGGCCAAGACACTGGAATACAAACAAAAACCCCAGCAAAATAAACGTTTCCAAAGGCAACAAGTGTGTGATCACCTCCACATTCATTCATTCAGTGGAAACATGGGAATACCTTCTGTGTTCCAGGGACATAGCATAGGAACATACGGACGTAGAAGGCATGGCTCTTGCTCTGAAAAAATTCAAGGTCTAAAAATAATGTCTGAAGAGTCACAAGTCATTTTGTAATAATACTGTATTCATAGAGACAGAGATACATAGACTAGTAAGATACATTTAAGTACACTAATAAAGAGGCTTTTCAAAAGGCTCCTACTGCGAGTTTACTAACAAATTTTGTTACCTGAGTGTGGGAACACGATTCAAGTTCTAACGTACTTTCACAAGAAATAACTTATGACACATGTTTGGTAAAGGGCCCCCTCCCCTCCCCTAGCCAAACACAATTGGTAAGTCGGGTGCTTCTCGGCTTGGCAAGCAGGGCGTGGCGCTGGAGCCCTCACCCAACCCCAAAGCCACTTGGAGCAGCTCTGAGTCTGGACGCTCGGGCTTCCCAGCCAGGGCCGGGTAACTCCCCAGTTCTCCTCCAACCTTGAAACAACACCGCCACCTCTCTGCGCCGTCACCCCTGCCCACTTACACACATACACCCGGGCGAAGGCACACAAACCCCATCTTCCACTCCTGGAAAACCTGAAGGAACGAACCGCGAAGCAGACCCCCCCCCCCCCCCCCCCAAAAAACATCTACATTCTCTTCCTCGTTTCAGAGGCTGGATTCCCCGCATCTGGGCAAACCAGGACACCTCAATGCGGAGCATCTAACGACTCCAGCCTGAGAAAGCCATTTCTTGAGCTGGCACAAACCCTGGGCGGGGATGCTCCGGAAGAGGCGAGCACGGGAAGAAAGGGAAGGAGGGGAGAGGCGCGGAGGGAGGCGCGGGGGCGGCGGCGGGTCCCCCCGGGTCGCGGGCGCCGCCCCGGCGGGGACCTCGGCGCGGCGGGCCGGAGAGGCAGGGTGACCTTCCGCCGAGGCCAGCTCAAGGAGGCGCGGGCTCGGAGCACCGTGCCGCCGCCGCCGGCTCTCGAGGCTGCGCTCGCCCGCACAGCGGCGAACACCGCGCCCGGGATTCCAGCCGGGCTCGTCCCCGGGCGGAACGCGGCGCTTGCCAGCTCCGCGTCCGGGCCGCGAGCCGCGGCCTCCGCCCGGACACACCCCCGCCGCCCCGGCGGCCGCAGCCTCTCCCGGGGCGGCCCGGGCGGGCGGCGCTCACCTGCACCGCAAGCCGGTCCGCCGCCCAGCGGGCTCCGGAAGCCGCGGCTGAGCTGGGTTCGGCCGGAGAGAGCCCGGCGCCGGTGGTCTGGGAGGCTCCGCGCCGCGAGGGGCAGAAGGACGAGTCCGACGGGCGGCGGCGGAGCCGGGGCGGCAGGAGGAGGAGGAAGACTCGGAGCGCTCGGCTCTCTGGAGACCCACCCTCCTCCTGGCCGCGCTGCAGCAGCCGCCGCAGATCACTTCCGGGGCACCGGGAGGCGGGGCGGGGCCGGCTGGGACTCACTTCCGTCCGCGAGCGCCGAGGAGCGAGCTGGGGGCCGAGGCCGGAGAACAATGGCCGGGAGGGCGCGTGCCGAGTGCGGGCTGCGCCGCCCTTGGGACGGCCCCACCCCCACTCCCCGCGCCCGGCGAGGTGGAGTCGCCTCCCGGGGGCCCGGGCGCGGCCGGGAGGTTCCCGGATCTCGGCGCCGGCGCCGCGCCGCCCCTGTCACTCTTCTGGGGCCGCGGGGGGAGGGGGGTTGTCGGGGAAGGAGGGAGAGCCGCGGCCGCCATCTTGCTCCCGGGGGGGCGGCCGCTTCTCCCCGGCGTGTTCCACGGCGGCGCGGGCGACGTGGCTCGTCGCGAGCCGAGTCCTTGCGGCGGCTCGGTCACCCCCTGCCCCGGCCGGAGCGTCTCGGTGACCGCGGGCCCCTGGGGAACGCTCCCCGCCGACGGCGCCGGGGGCCCGGACACCGCGGCTCTGGCGTCCCGCGTGGCGCCGCCACCACACGGCGGCCCCATCGTGTCTTTTGGTGGCTTCAGTTAGAAGTAGTTCCACTAAGTCGGTTGCTTTATTTGGATCCTTCCTCAGGTTTGAAATTGACCTTGTTGCCTAGCGTCCGTTAGCAAGTAGCCTTGTCTCGTGGCACTCCCGCGCCCCCTCCCCGCCCTGGATGCCCGCTCGCTGCCTTGCACACCTGGCTCAGGGGGTGCCCGGTGCGACGCGCAGACGTAAGAGCAAATACTCCTAATTGGAAGTGTGCTGTGTCAGCATCCGGAGGAGAGACTGGATGACCACTAACTGCGTTGGGTTGTCCAGCGCGAACAGAAGGGGGGGAATGGCAAGTCCGGGTCTTCCCAAAAGAGACCCGCATCCAGCCCAGGGACAGATGATAAGTCCGAGCAGTAATGACAGGGCCTGAGAGTTCAGACCTGGGGTTACTGAAAAAGATGGATCCGGAGAAGCAGATGGGAATCTCTGTGAGCCTCTCCTGCCTCGGTGAAGTCATGAATAGGGGAATGAGCCTGGACGGATTTGCAGCTTGGGCCGTTGGTGGGGGAGCTGGGCAGGAGGGCTTGTAGGCCGGGAGGCGCCGTCGGGGAAACCCAGCCAGAGGCTAAGGACCATTCTGTGAGTGGCAGTTAGCGTCCGAAGAAGGTGGATTCCCGAGATACCGGGATGCCGGATCAGCGGATTGTAAATGTAAACGCTGAGGGCGGATCCTGGGGAAGGGAAGGGAATAGCGATTATGATGCTGTTTTGCCTTGGGGTGGGGGGGGGGGGGGGGTAGAGTTGTAAAAAGGAGCCGCTGACCGGCCGGACTCCGGGGTGACGTGGGAAAGTGCCATCTGGGACCTGGTGAGTGCCGGGCCCTGGTGCAGCCCGATGGCAGCGGCTACATGGGTCTAGAAGGTCTGGGGGAGGTTCTGGGCCGAAGTTACAAACGTGACCGGCTTTGAATCACCACTGGCAAGCCCACTGCAGTTTCCCTTCATTGAGCACAGTTTCAGAACCACTTTCTTGCTCCCTTCTCTTGGGCAAATTGCTGACATACTACATTTCTAAAATCCCCCCATGCTAACACTCAAGTGTGTAATGTTCTTGTAAGGACCACAAAGGTCAGGCTTGCCAGACACTGAGTATGACGGTGTACCTAGCATGGCGTTACAAACTCAGGAGGTGAAATATCAATTTTACGGTTTTTAAAATGTAATCATTGACAATAGCTTATTTATTTACTTTTGAATTAGCTCATTTAAAGTGGCCACAGACCAGGGACTGAGGGTGTAAGTTGAACAAATATCTGTTGAATGGACAGTTAGAAGGAGGTTGACTTCACGAGTGAGCAGTGGGAACACAAAGACAACTGCAAGTTCATTAGCCTGTCTCAGCTGCTTTTTGGTTCATAGCCATGCTAACCTAGCTGAAAGCAGTCAGAAATAGAATGGATCATTTTGAGCCGAGGCTTCAGAAAGCTACAAATAACAAAAGCCCTATAAATAATAGCTACAGCGGCAAACCAGAGACTAATTACTAGTTTTTATTTTTGAACATAAAAAATTAGGAACTCTCACCCTTAGTTCTTAGATTATTCAAATACATTATTCTCAGGCTTCCGAGAGTAGAAATACATGTAGGTGTTTTTAAACAACCATATAATAGATCCCGTACTGAACTGGAAATGAGAACAATGGCCTGAAGTCCCTTTTTTGTTCTTTGCTCACCGTATGACCCTAGCGAAGTCGCTTAACCTCTCCCTGCCCTAGTTTTTGACTGTAAAATAGAAATAATAATGGCCTTCTACTGGCCTGCCTCTCAGAGATATTATAAGAAATAACAAATTAATATTTTAAAAGCTCTTTGAGGTACTTGGATGAAAGGGTGTAATTGTAACTACATATTATTAATAATTAGCACTAATATCCTGTAGAACTCACGAGCCTTCCTAAATTTGCTGCCTGGGCGACTCAACATGAAGGATTCTGTTTTTAAAGTGGGCTTTGATTTAAAAAAAAAAAATAGGGTTAGATTTCTTTTTGACTTGTGAATTTAATTTTTATTATTTATGATCAAACCTTATATGTGTTAAGGTATGAGTAAAAAGTAAAAGAGAAAGCTTAGTAACTGCCGTCTTATATTCACTGCTGTTATAGCTAATATATGCTTTGGGAGGAGGTATAGGTAGGTATGCTTTTGCTGACAAAAGATTCTGAATCTTGTTTAGAAATAAATGATTAGTTTTACTGTAGTATTTTAGCTGGAATTTTCTATGAAAGCATTACTCATGTCGCCATAGAATAATAAGAATTTCACATGCAATTACATGTTGGTCTGAAACATGAAGCATTCCTGTGAATCATCCCCATCGTTATTTAATCAGAAATACAAAATAAAGTGTATAGGCCTGTGAAGCTTTGTCCAATGTCTATCCCTAAAGTAGATGAGATTTTGCCCATTACATTACTGGCTTCAGTATTTCTTTTTTGAAAAGTATATGCATATATAAACACATTTAAACATATTCATGGCCATATAATATGTATATTTTTATACACACACTCATCTACCAATTTATGAAAATATTAATGTACATTAACTACACGTGTAGTAACAACTGTTAGCAACAAAAGCTTCTTTGGGTGTATTGACCAGATAAGAAAGCAGTTGGTTATTGGCCATTTGTCACTATTGATGGGAAAGAACCTCAGAATACGTGTTTATCATTAGTAGAGTTATGAACACTCTATGATACCCCCAGCAGCTTATCATATTACTTCATTTTGTTTTCACAACAACTCTGTGAGGCTCTCATTATTCAAAAAAAAAAAAAAAAAAAGGCTCAGAGGGTTGAAGACTTGCTACAAATTGTCAAGTAGCAGAGGCAATGTCAAATTTTTGAGACTCACGAATGCACTGTTCCCTGTAGTACTTTATACCATGGTTACCGGCTTGATATGACAGTTATGCCAGAATATATTTAGAATAGGGACATTTCTGGCTTAAGATGGCTTGCCTGAAGAAGCTAAAATCTAGCCAACCTTAAGATTTTAGAACTTAAAACTGCTATTCTTGTGTTTATGGCTGCATCTTCACCAAAAAGGCAGGAACTTTATTCATCTTTATATGCTTCATGATGTCAGGCATAAATACTCAAAAGTATTTTAGGGATGAAAACAAGAAGTATATTGTGATGATCAATTGAATACTTTAGGGAAAAAAACCATATTTATAATCACCTCGGAAACTTTTAGGTGTGTGTGTGTGTGCACGTTTTCTGCACAGTCTGGAAAAGATCATTTGTTTTGGTTTGCTTTATAATTTAACTTAGTGAGGCCATTGCCTCAGTTTCCCCCTTCACTTTTATTGGCATCAGGTCTTGGAAAGGTAGGCTTATACAGGTGCCATAAATGACAGTCACTTCTGTGATCCCATTTCTAACATTTTTACTTAAATATTCAAAATAACTTTTTTTTTTTTGATGGCCACTCTGGCGAGAATGTCTAAGGAACAGAGGTCTGATAATTTAGGCCTTTATTATAATTCTCCCCTTCATGTCCACCCTTGTGGACCACATATTTCCATACTTGGGTCAGGATATGAGAGGATAAGACTGAAATGAGTGGTCATTTCACAGAATCACCTGTACAGGTTTAAAGGGAAATCCCACTCCAAACAAAGTCAGTTAGAAAGTCATGGGTGGTCCCGTATGAATATAGTTACATACATACAAAAATATAACAAATAGGGGCGCCTGGGTGGCCCAGTCTGTTAAGCGTCCAGCTCTTGGTTTCACCTCAGGTCATGATCTCATGGTTCATGGGTTCAAGCCCTCTGTCAGGATCCACAGCTGTCCCTGTGGAGCCTGCTTGGGATTCTCTCTCTGCCTCTCTCCTGCTCGCACGGTCTCTATATCTCAAGGCTTATTTTATATATCTATATCTGTCTATCTACCTATCTGTTTATCTAGCAAATATAAACTATCACACCCTCGCTTGAATTCTGATCATCAATCAGGTGTGGGAAGCTCTGGTTTCAGTAACTTACCCGAGGTCACCCAGAACCATAAATAGAGTCAGAAACAAATTCAAATCTTACAAGTCCAGGTTAAGTATCTTTTCACTGGACTTTTAGTATATTTTTACTGACTACATATGATGGGGTAGGGGTAGGAGAGAAAAATAGCAATTTTAATTTTTTAATTATTATTATTTACCATATTCTGTTGCATGGTTTTAAAAGCAAATGAGCTAATACTGTAGAGTGCTTAGAACAGTACCTGGCATGTGGCAAGTACATGTAAGCTTCAGATAACAAGTTTATTGTCTAACGACAGCATTCACTTTGCAAAGGGTTAAAATTGGTAAGACTGTCTTAGATAATAAACATTTTCTGGGTAGGAAAAATGGACGTAAATAATGGTGGAATTCTCAGGCTTTTTTTTGTTTGTCATGAAAGCTCTGCATTTGTGTAGTTGAAAATATTTCTATATTGCTTCTTTCAACCTTTTCTGATCTATTAAAAGAAATGTTAATATGCTTACTATATAAAGTTTCAGACTTGTAGCTGTGTAGTATTTTCATATGATTTTATTTAAGATACAGTTATAGTTAAGGTACGTGAGATGATGGACTGTGTCCTCCTGTCACTAAACTAGCTCCAAAATTGATTCTTATCGTTGTGTGATCAAGTATTTGTTGTTTAGAAGCCATTGGCTGCTCATATTGATCTTTCAAATGAAATACTTCCCTGGAATGAGGTAATACATAAGCTTGGTTCTATTTTAATTTCTCTACTTCTCTACAGGTTTCTTTGTAGTCTTTCAACCTTGGGCAAACTATTATACTTGTTAACTGTAAATAAAACTGTACATTTTCACCACTAGAATCTCTAGAACTCCATCTGATGTTTTTAAAGGCTCTTTGATATATTTTGACAAAGTCTTTAAAAGTATGCTTTTGGTCAGCATCTGTTAAAATCGATACCCATCTTAGTTTTTGTTCAATTTCATAAGTTTTGTTACTTTTCAGAGGAATTATCACATCCCCAGCAGCAATTTCTAGTGACTCCTATATTCTGGGGGGGGGAGGGGTGGTTGTAAATGCATGCACAGAATATCTTTCATGTCTTAATGAAGAATATGAATTTAGTTGTTAATATACTCCATAAAAATGAAGTGTACTATCATAAACAAATTGATTTGTCCTGGAAAAGGGTAGAGGTGGGGATAGACCAGAACAGAAGGTATTTACAAAGGTAGGAAGGATCCAATAGGTAGAGAGGATTAAGCCAAAAGGTACAGATCTGAGAAGCCAGAAGGGAGAATTAGATGCTGTCAGTGGTGAAGCAGCTGACTACTGGAGTCCAGAGTCAGCCCAAAAGGGAATTTAATTAGCATTTATTAAGTATTTACTAAATTTCAGATTTTGTAGCAGGTACCTTACAAAAGAAGGAATGTCTGGCTAGGTCCCATAAATCTAGGTGGTTTGAGTCTTGAAAGTCAGAGAAAATACTAACAAGCAGGACACTTGAACAAATTCTATCATTTCCTCCCTTTTAAGATACTTACACCAGGGGTGCCTGGATGGCTTAGTTTGGTAGAGTGTGTAACTCTTGATCTCAGGGTTGTGAGTTTGAGTCCCACATTGGGTGTAGAAATTGCTTAAAATCTTGTTAAAATACTCTGAATAGATTATTATGAGAATTAAAAATTATACGAGATAGTGGATGTTATTATAACCCAACCCCCAAACTTTTGGTCCATATTCATTCCTTCTTCATTCCTTCCACAATAGAAGACCATCATTCTATCTGTATTCTGGATCTCAACTCCTCCCATCTACTGGAGGCCCACACTCAGTCAATTATTCTCTTTATATTGTGTATTCAGCCTCTCACTCTACTGGATCCTTGTTGAAAGTGTCTTTGTCATATCTTCCCTTCCTCTTGCTTCTACCTAGATTCTCCTTCCTTTTCACTAAAGAAAAATTTTCAGAGAATTTTCTGTGCTTGCTATCTCCCCTTCCTCACCTCCAAGTTACTCCTCAACCAGTTGTAATCAGGCTTTCATTCCCAACACTGCTTTGAAACTACTCAGATAAAGTTACCAATATCATCCTTACTGTATATCTCTTACTTCTTAATGTTTCAACAGCATTTGACTTTGTTGACCATCCCTCCCCACCCCCCCGCTTTTTTTTTTTAACAATCTGTTCTCTTTGCTTCTGTAATACCACACTTCAAAGTTTCCTTTCTGGCCACTCCTCATTGTCCTTTGGACCTTATGTCTTTGCTTAAATGTTACCATCAAGGAACTGTAAGGCCTTTATCACTTAGTGTAGTCTTCACATTCTTCTTGGATGATCTCATCTATGGCCATGGCTTTACTATCTATATGTTGATAACTTCTAGCCATGATCTCACTCCCAAGCTTGAAACCTATATATTCAATTCCCTACTTGGTATCTTTTGGGTGTTTCATACATACCGAGCTCAAACACAGAGTATCCAAACTGAAGTGATGCCACCACCCACCCAGATGCCAGAAACCAGAAATCTAAATGTGTACTTTGAATATTCCATCTTCCTCAACATCCACTCTGTCACCTTCTGGTAAACCTTCCTCCTCAGTACATCTCAAAGTCATCCTGCTCCACTCTGTTTCTACTGCCACTTTCCTAATCCAGACCATTATTATTATTATTATTATTATTTTTAATCCAGACCATTATTATGTGCTTACTATCACTGCTGGAGCAAATAGGTTCATATAACTCCTCTGCTCAACCCTTTCAATTCTTCCATTAATTTTAGGATAGTCTGAACTCCTTTGTGTATCTTTTACATACAGCCTTACACAGTCTAATGTCAGCTTATCTTTGTACCCTCATCTCTGGTCACTTTTCCCTCACCCCTCTCCCTCCCCCCCCAGAGAGAGAGAGAGAGAGAGAGAGAGAGAGAGAGATCTAGCTCCAAGAATACGAGTAGTTGTCTGCTTTTGTATGTACTGTGGTCTCCCAAAATGTATGAAAGTTAAATGAGCAGAAGTTAAGACCCATTATGCCAGGCTTGTAAGTCAATAATATAACTCTAATTATTGTATAAAGGCTTTATTTTTTAACCTCTGCCATATGTATACTTAATATATTTAAAACCTATGTTAAACATTAAAAATGATAAATTTCTTAACATACCTTCCAGTTCTCCCATTTATGGTGACATTTAGTAGATGAAATTTATTTTCACGTTGGAAAGAAGTTGATGTGTATTTTGTAGAGTACGGACCATTACTGTTAATGTTTTATAAACACTGGAAAATTAGAGAAATTTGAATTCCAGCTTTCTCTTGATAATGAGTTCATTAATGAGTTGTATCCCATGTTCTTTCTGTGTTTGAGTCTCTGGAATACTTAAGGATGTTAATTATCAATCCATAACTTTAACAATCTCTCCATTTCCTTTGTCACTGTATTTTATGTTTTAGACACAGTTGTCAAAGATAAATTTCCAGTGTTTTCTAAATGTGCATTCATATAGTTCTTTCCTTTCACATTTGGATTCACAGGAAATCAACTTCAAGTTTGACAAAGAATCTGATTTGGGCTAATGATTCACAACATTAGGAAAACCTAATGATTTTTTTTTTGGACCTTGTCTCAATTACAGTGTTAATGGCAATATTTTCAGTTTTTGTCATTAACTTTTATAAAATATAAGGTTCAAGTGTAGTAAAATATTCAAATAATTGCACAAATACTGCTGTACAAAGATGGCATTATCTTGAAGGTAAGCTATTAGTCGGCAAAGAACACTGTTACGTAGTAACAGCTTCACATTTTAATCAGTGGATATGTTGTGATCTCAGTTCAGCCTAGAAAAAGCAGAGGGTGGGGTGCGAATGGATCAATGTGTTCTCAAGGAAGTCTAGTACTACCTTTCTCCATGTTTCTTCTGTTTCTTCTGCTTAAGAAAATCCCTCCGCTCCCCTCCAGCTTCGTACTTCCCCTTCACTCTGCTTTCACATCATATCACAACTACTCATCACTACTTTTTGCTCTCCTTTCACGACACAACTTACGAGTTACTTCGTCCAAGAAGACTTCCCACGCCTCCCCTGACTAGTGTAGGTGACGTAGGCATGTGCTCCCTCTGTGTCCTGGGCTTTGCCTAGCACGGATCACACTATATGGGAATCGCTTGTTTGTATTTCTTACTCACTAGAGAGGGCAGGAATTTTATCTATTTTGTGTACATTTATATCCTTAGATTAATATCAACTTGAATTTTTTTAATGTTATTTTTGAGAGAAAGGGAGACAGAGCATGAAGGGGAGGGGTAGGGAGGGAGGGGGACACAGAATCCAAAGCAGGCTCCAGGCTCTGAGCTATAAGCACAGAGCCCAATGCGGGGCTAGAACCCACGAACTGTGAGATCATGACCTGAGCTGAAGTCAGTTGCTCAACTGACTGACCCACCCAGGGGCCCCATATCAACTTTTTTTTTAACATTTATTTTTATTTATTTATTTTTTAATTTATTTCTGAGAGAGAGAGAGAGAGAGACAGCGTGAGCAGGGGAGGGTCAGAGAGAGAGAGGGAGACAGAATCTGAAACAGGCTCCAGGCTCAGAGCTGGCTTTCAGCACAAAGACCAACGCGGGGCTCAAACCCACGAACCGTGAGATCATGACCTAAGTCGGACGCTTAACCGACTGAGCCACCCAGGCGCCCCCTCCCCCATATCAACTTTTTAAATGAATGAATTATTGGCAAAATTATCAAGGTAAACGCCTTCTGTGTTAATCAAGATAAGCTAGGCTATACTACAGTCACAGAAAATTTCACCAACTCAGTGGCTTAAGAGCACAAAAGTTGACTGCTTGCCGGTGCTACATGTACAATGCCAGTTTGCTGGGGTTCTCTCCTCCTCACTGTCCCTTAGGAACTCAGCTGTTGGAAATAGCAAGTGGCATGTGTTTCCAGGGTCACTGCAGGCACAGAGAACCTACAAACCTTGCTCCACTGGCTCTAAAAATGACATACATTTGCTTGTAAGTCTTTGACAAATCAAGTCATGTAGTCATGCCAACTCCACAACTATATAGTTTGATGAACTTTAGATTGTAAATTGCTAAACAGTTTTATATGGCTTCTCAGAGCTATTGCGTAATACTTTCTCAGATTTTGATATTTTAAGTGCTTTTGGTATTCTGTCTGGATCTTCTAATTTGCCTCTAAACCTAGAGCCAGAATATGGGGCGTACCGTAGGGCACAGCAACTGGGGTGTCATCTGGATCCCAACATTCACCTGGTTCTGCCTCCAGGTTCAGAAAAAGTCACCAGGGTACAGTAGATTTACGCAGCACAGAATAAAAACAGTTTTATTTTTTCGTTCTTTCTGTCTGTGAGCACAAACTAAATGTTGTCAAAGAGAGTAAGATTAAAAGTCTCTGTTCCTTTTGTGTGAGATATCCCAATGTTAAAAACAACATGTGGATCTTTAATAGCATTCTTTAAAAATTCTTTTTAATGTTTATTTATTTTTGAGAGGGAGAGACAGAGTGCAAGTAGGGGAAGGGTAGAGAGAGAAACGCACACACAGAATCCGAAGCCGTGTCCAGGCTCTGAGCTGTCAGCACAGAGCCCGATGTGGGGCTCGAACTCATAAACCATGATGATATGACCTGAGCCTAAGTCGAATGCTTAATTGACTGAGCTACCCAGGCTCCCCTCTATATTTTTGAAATGACTATTTTAAAATACAATCTGTAGTTCTCTCTGTTCCTACTTCTGACTCATTGTGCTTAAATTTTCTTTTTTCTGAGCAAAAAGTAAAGCGGGAAGTCCCAAAGGAAAAAAAATTAAGGAATTGATAAATTAATATAATAATGAGATTTTAAAGTTCTAGGAGACTTTTGAAGTGGTCTAGTTCAGAGAATATCTCAAAAAATGGGTTTACCATGACCCCTGGAGGAAGGCAAAAGATCTTTTAGCCCACTTGTCAATATTTTTTTTCTTTAAGATTTTATCTTTAAGTAATCTCCACACCCAGTTTGGGGCTTGAACTCGCAAACCCAACATCAAGCGTCACATTCTCCACCAACTGAGCCAACCAGACACCCCCGTTTCCAATTTCTAATGAAAAGAACTCATTAATGATGAATGGATCAATAAAAATTGAAGTAGAACCATAATTCTAGTCTTCCTCAAACCAGCAATAAGTAAAAAGGATAAGCTACAGAACATGAATGATTCACCTGTAAGAACTAAAGAAAAGACTTGCTTTGTCAAAGTTTATCAGTCCATGTATGTCAGGATTCTTTATAGAAACAGAACCGACAGGAGATTATCTATCCATCTGTCTATCTATATAGAATCGGCTCACACAGCATGGAGGCTGAGAAGCTTCGAGATATGTGGTCAGTAAGCTGGTGACACAGGAGAGCCAATGATGTAAGTTCTAGTCCAAAAGGCAGCAGGCCAGAGACTCAAGAAAAGTCAGTGCTTCCATTTGACTCTGAAGGAAGAAAAAAAACCTCATGTCCCAGTTCAAAAGCAATCAGGTAAGAGGAGTTCCCTCCTCCTTGCAGGAGGGTCAGCCATTTTGTTCTATTCAGGCCTTCAACTGATTGGATGAAGCCACGCACATTAGGAAGGACAATCTGCTTTAATTAGTCTACTGATTGAAAGGTTAATCTCCTCTAACAACACTCAAAATAATTTTTACCAAATATCTGGGTCCCCGGTCCTCCATCACAGCCATGAGGTAGGTGGCAGCTTACAGTAGGTTTCGAAGTCACATTGACCTGACCTGGTTTCCTACCAAAGCAACAATCCCTCAGCAGCACTACTACTGGCTGACCATGTTAGTTTGACCTGAAGGATGTCTGTCTGTAATTTCAGCCAATTTTCCTACCTCTAGCCCGTGGAAGTAATCAGAATAGGTCTATGCTGTATTCCACATACTACTCAAATAAATTAAGACTTTTGTTATAGTCTCCAAAGTGGCTTTTTCCCCCCAAGTTAATGTTCCTCTAATCCTCCTAATATAGGATTTCTTCATGTACTCTGCTCTGTCAGTTTTCTTAGAACATGATGCCTTGAACTGAGCACAATTTTCTAAATGTGTCCTACTTCCTTTATGCTAAAAAAAAAAAAAAAAACCCAACAACTTTGAGTCTCTGTTTCTGTTCTTCCCACAAAACAAAAGGAACTTCTTGTTGAGAGAACCATCGAAACCATTACTTATGACTACACTACTAATAAACGAGCCTTTGTATAAGTTGTCCAAATACTTTACATAAATGATCCTCTAAACTGGTGTATATGCAATGTGTCATTTTCCTTGAGACACAAATATCAGTGGAGGTCACACTATATACCTAACAATCCTAATTTTTTTTAGATATCCACCTATATCTGCCTTATGACTCACCCCCAACCCAGGAGTAAATCCTGACTGGCCTAAGCCATTTAGGGTATTTCTGGATGGGAGCAATCCCTCTTGTCGGCAGATTAGTTTAACAGCAGTGGTGTGATGTGGTTCTGGCCAATTAGATGTGTAGGAAAGTCTGTTGGAGTTGCTGCTTGGAAAGATTTCCTCATTCATAAAAAGAAGATTCCAATAAGTGGCCTTTTTCCTGCCTCTGGATATAATATCTGGATGTATTGCCAGGAACTGCTAGCCACTTTGCTGTCAGCTGGAAATATCAGAGTGAAGACCTTGAAAGCACCGAAGTCTTTTTTTTTTTTTTTTAATGTTTTATTTATTTCTAGGAGAGAGAGAGAGACAGAGTGAGCAGGGGAGGATCAGAGAGAGAGGGAGTCACAGACTGAAACAGGCTCCAGGCTCAGAGCTGGCAGTCAGCACAGAGCCCGACGCGGGGCTCGAACCCACAAACGCGAGATCATGACCTAAGCGAAAGTCGGACGCTTAACCGA
This sequence comes from Hyaena hyaena, assembly GCF_003009895.1. Taxonomy (NCBI): domain Eukaryota; kingdom Metazoa; phylum Chordata; class Mammalia; order Carnivora; family Hyaenidae; genus Hyaena; species Hyaena hyaena. The sequence continues at coordinate 3,319,601 of NW_024080765.1, forward strand.
CTAAACCACCCAGGCGCCCCAAAAGCACCGAAGTCTTTAATGTCAACCAATCCCTCCTCCATGTCTTCTGCCCTTCTTCTTTTATCCTTGCAATAATATGAGATCATTAGCTACCTTATTATTTAAGTCAAACTGAGCCAGTGTTTTCTGTTACTTGCAAGCCAAAGTCATCTTAATTGATGAAATCTGTCCTTGATCATTTCAAAAATGAAGGTAACCCTCATATTGCAATTGGTGGGAAATCCAAAATCCTCCCAGTATTTCTTTGAAGTTCTTCAGTCTAACATTCTTCAAGTCCAGCTTCTTGATTCTATTGAATTCTTGATTGCTCATCTCTTCTCCTGTGGCAAAGTGTTTCCTCATGCACTGTGTTCACCCATTCATGGAACATGACTTCTTTTCCTCAATATGAAAAAAATCTATTCAGATCAGACACACAGAGGTGCATGTATATGTGTACAGGTGCACACCAACTTTTATTGAAGGTTCAGAATAAGGGAATAGAGTTTACTTTACTCCAGTAAAGCACCTTAAAGTAGATTATTAGAAACTCCTGTTTTTTTTGTTTTGTTTTGTTTTGTTTTTTAATATTTTTATTTATTTCTAGGAGAGAGAGAGAGAGATAGCGTGAGCAGGGGAGGGTCAGAGAGAGAGGGAGTCACAGACTGAAACAGGCTCCAGGCTCTGAGCTGGCAGTCAGCACAGAGCCCGACACGGGGCTCGAACCCATGAACCGCGAGATCATGACCTAAGCGAAAGTCGGACACTTAACCGACTAAGCCACCCAGGCGCCCCAGAAACTCCTGTTTTTAAACACCCTAGGCAATTCTGTCTATTGGAAATTTTTACTGATCACCTTCCATAATCATTTGTCTCTGGTTTCATTCTTGAAGCTAATCTCTTCAGGATGAAGCACTTTATCACAATTCTCAGGCCTTGTTTTCAAATTAATTTAGTTTCCCACCTACTCAGGGGCTCGGGTTTATTTTTGCATATCAAAACTCATTATATGCGCTGCCAAATTAAGAGCCATCTACTTTGGATCTTACCTTTTGGGGGCATAGAAACGTGGGCAGATACTTGGAAATTTCAGTCTCTCTGTTCTTCCTCTTTGACCTCTGTATGTTGGAACTTGTAGAGTATGCTCCATCATTATCTGCCAAAGGAAGGAAGCAACACAGAGTACTGTTCCTACGGATACGAATTCTGCCAGTTCATCTTAGAAGAAAGAAACAGCTATGATCACTATGTTTTAAATGACATCCCCTTGTGTATCCCATGATATACAAGAATGCTAATCCAATGAGTGTGCTAAAATACTTGCAACGTGAATCTTCTCAGAAAGTTTGAATCTTTTTGTGTTGCTACAGACCTCTACAGCAGGGACATTCCTCATTTTATCACCAGTTTCTGTTCTTGGTAAAACTTTCAATAAAATAAAACTTGCTATTAAAACATCTTAGACATGTATTGTCCACCTACGTCTCAGCAAGTCTCTTAGGTATCAGGCAAACCAAGCTGTGTCAATGTTTTTGCTTCCGTGGGGTATTGGCTGGGTTGGACTGGAATGTGTTATCTTTCCGGCAGTAGCAGGTTGGTGAATGTTCAGGGAGAGACTGTTGGCTTAGTCAGTGTTAAATTCAACCATGTCTCTCTAACCAAGTGTTCTCCTAGGGCTCTTACATCCTTTCTGATTGGTTATCTTTTTGAGTCCTTCTAGCCTGCTTCTAGAAAGGATGAAGGTAGCAGACATGATCCCAGGACGATGACTACTCCCCCCAAAAATCCCATTAATTACATCTGTGGTTCCAGTTTTCAAAAGTAATCTGCTCTCTTAATCCATTCATTTTTTTCGTTCATTCCTTCATTTAATACGTATTGAGTGTTCTCTGTATGTTGGAACTTGTTGAGTATGCTCCATCATTACTCTCCTTGAAGTTAGAATATTCATGAATATACTTCAAATTCCTGTTATTTCACATCAGTGTCAATACTATATAGTATTCCACCTAAGTGTCGGCTTAATTTCAATGAGATTCAATACAACAAAGACCAGTTAGTTCAAGGAAGTTCGGCTGCTCTTTTTAGTTTATTGTTACACTTATTGTCAGTTATTCTTGAACATTCAAAAGAAATTCTGCCGTAAGCAGATTTGTTTACTAGTATTCCGTGGCTCCATAAACCTTTTACAATGTTTTCAAAAAGCAGAGGTGATTTTAGAGCTTCGACTTGAGTATAATTAAACAATGAAATTTGTTCCGTTGCTGATCTCAGTCTGCCTTCTGTACATAATGTCAGCTGTAATGTCAGATACTGAGCATGGTCTTGGCATAGAGCTTAGTAATATGCTGCTGGCTCCAAAAACATAGACAACATTTTAGAATTGTGCCTACCCAAAAAGCAATTTCATTTTGCACTTGATTATGTTTGGTTTGAATAATGTTTGCTTATGCAAAACCATACTAACTAAAGCATCTCTTTCAGAATAGATTCAAATCACGAAATACTATTCTTATGAATCAACATACACAGTTATTTTGAAGATGAAGTTGCAACCGACCTATTGAATTCATTTCCTCAGGCTGCTGTAACAAAGTACCACAAACTGAGTGGCTTAAGCAAAAGGAATTTGTGTCTCACAGTTCTGGAGGCTAGAAGTTTAGTTTAAGGTATGGACAGGGTCGGTTCCTTCTGCTAGGACAGGGTTGGGAGGGACGATCTGTTCCACGCTTCCCCTCTGGCTTCTCGGAGAGGGGAGGGTCTGTTGACAATCATGGGTGATCCTTGGCTTGCAGACGTTATCACCCCATACCTGTCTTCGTCTTCACATGGTGTTCTCTCTGGTGTATGTGTCTGTCCCCAAGTTTTATTTCAAGTTTATTTATTTATTTATTTATTTATTTATTTATTTATTTATTTGGGCAGGGACAAGTGGGGGAGGGGTAGAGAGATGGAGAGAGAGAGAATCCCAAGCAGGCTCTGCACTATCAGCTCAGAACCTGAGGTGGGGCTCGAACTCATGAACTGAGGGATCTGACCTGAGCCAAAATCAAGAGTCAGACGCTTAACCGACTGAGCCACCCAGGCACCCCACCCCCCTGTGAAATCTGCCCTTATTAAAAGGACACCAGCAATATTGGATTAGGGGCTTACACTTCTCCAATAAGACCTCATTTTAATTATATCTGCAACAACCCCGTTTCCAAATGAAGTTACATCCTGCAGTTCTGTGGATTAGGGCTCCCACCTAGGAATCTTGGGGGACACAATTCAATCCATAACATCTGTAATTGAAATTCTGTTTTGTAATAATTGTTCTTCCATTCATTCAACAAATATTGACCATTTGTGTGCCACACTGTGCTAGATATGGGAAATAGCATAATAAATCAGATATAGTCTCTGCCCTCAAAAAACTCTAGTTCATGGACTTATGCCCCTCTTCACTTCTGAGGGAGTGAAATAAAACTCAAAAGGACTATAAATGGTCATAAGACATGTGGCAAGGTAGCTATAAACAACACTAATACACACCATGCAGTGTCATCATGTGATTTAATCCTTAAAACAACAGTGCAGGGGCACCTGGGTGGCTCAGTTGGTTAGACGTCTGACTTGGGCTCAGGTCATGAGCTCATGGTTCATGAGTTAGAGCCCTGTGCTGTCTGCAGAGCCCACTTCAGATCCTCTGTTCCCCGCTCTCTCTGCCTCTCTGCTACTTGCAAGTGCTCTCTCTCAAAAACAAAAATTAAAAAAGAAAGCACTACAAAGTAGGAACTATATAATCACATCTATTTATAAATGAGGAAACTGAGGCTCTGAGAAGTCTAGCAAATGGCAGTGTAAGGATTTAAACCTAAGACGGTCAGGCGCTTGAGCTAGCTTCCCCTGCTACATAATCAGTACATATACGTACATCTTGTGTCTGTGTGTGTGTGGGGGGGGGAGGGTTAGAGTTTATTTATTTTGAGAGAGAGAGCGAGCGAGTGAAAGAGCAGGGGAAGGGCAGAGAGAGAAAGAGAGAATCCCAAGCAGGCTCCGCACTGTCCAAGCAGAGCCCGATACTTGGCCCCAATTCACAAACCTTGAGATCATGACCTGAGCCAAGATCAAGAGTCAGACGCTTAACTGACTGAGCTACTCAGGTGCCCCTATATGCATCTGGAAGTGGTGGGAAAAATTGAAACAATGTCTTTCCTTTCATCTTTGAACAGTATGTAAAGTATTATTTATGGGTAATCCAGGGTAGAGATGTAATTTCTTCTCTTTCTCTTTGTTCCTTTCTTTTTCACTTGCCAACATTCACAAATTCATTTGTTTCTTTTGTCAGCGTTTCTTGCTATGCATCTCACTTTGCCTTCCTTTCCCCTTTCTTTAGGGCTTTTCTTTCTTTTCTTTCTGTCTTTATTTCTTTCATAATGTTTATTTATTTTTGAGAGAGAATAGAGTGCAAGCAGAGGAGGGGCAGAGAGAGAGGGTGACACAGAATTTGAAGCAGGCTCCGGGGTCTGAGCTGTCAGCACAGAGCCTGATGCGGGGCTCAAACTCACGGACTGTTAGATCATGACCTGAGCTGAAGTTGGACACTTAGCTGACTGAGCCCCCCAGGGGCCCTGAGGACTTCCCTTTCTGCCCAGAAAGTGACTTTGTCCTGCAGAGCCGCAGAGTATATACTAAGCCCAGATTCACTACTGGGAAGTGTAGTGGGGAGGTAGTTAGCATACTATTCTAGGACAAAGAACAGAAAGCATCTTACCTCTTAGAGATAAACCTTTTGGAAAGTGGAGGGATGAGACTAAGTTCTTTCCAAAACAGAAAATAATCCTGTTTTCAGGCTGTATCTATTGACCCCACTTCTTCCCCTATCAAAAGCCCAGCATCTTGGTGCTACTGCTGATATTAGTTTCTTAATGACCTGGTGACAATAAATAAGAGTTTACTGGCTGATCAGAGGTATACTTTTTCTCTAGGATTTAAGGCAAAACCATAACTCAGCAGTTGCGCCTTCGTGAAGAAAAACAAAATGTCATAAACTGAGGCCAGCTAGTTCTTAGTGCTGATAAGTTCTCAAAATTAAACTCATAACTAATTAAACAGGTGCCCAGACATACATTCCACTGTCTCTTTTCTAGTAAGTCACACAACACTGAGGGTGAAACTATTCTGTTTGATTATGTAGTACATTGTGAGTAATTAATTACAGGACAAATATCTAGATTAACTTTATATATATTTTTTTCATTTCTAAAGACTTTACTAGAACCCTTTCTATTATGAAGAAAGCACAGTTCAAAAATAACTCCATTTTAGGGACAAGCCTTGCATTTCCAATCTGTTCAATGATGGCAAACTCCACAGTTACTGTGACTTATTCCAGAAATGTCTTTTAAAAGCCTAGGTACAAATTATCATTGGAAGCACAAATCGAAAGAAGGTCAATTCCAGAGCTGTAGAATCATGGTTGTTTCTAAAATCTCTCCCTTGAAACTTTAGTAGACACGACCTGTTTACTTATCATAACGTTAATTAATTTTCCCACATTACTTGTGTCTTACACACAGTCATTCATGTCCTCTCACCAAACGTGTATTGAGGGTGTACTTCATTTCAGGTACTGATCGAAAAGCCAAGGATTCAAAGTGAAGTGAGAGGTAAGAGCATATCTTCAAGGAGCAGATTGACTAATAGGCGAGATAGGGAGGTAAATAGGGCATTTCAATGCAATGTGGTGTGTAATAGGATACAAGAGCGTGCAGGGAACGCACGAGCCAGAGCCTGAGCCAGGCTGGGAGGCAGGCGGGGTCAGGAAACTGGTGCAGGAGATGGAAACATTTCAGCTACCTCATGAGTACGATATATTGTCAGAGGTTACTTACAGATCACTACATCTGGTAAAACTCTATTCTGTCAGTGCCTGAATGTTCCAAATAATAGGTGGCTTTCTTTGCCAACTCTAAAAAATATATATTATTTTGATGATGGAGAATTCAGCCACGTGTGACTGCCTTAGTCTTTTCTAGCCCGGTTATTAACACCAGAGCCATGAAGAAAAAGATGTTGTCAATGGAGAAAAGTAACAATTGGGTAGGAACATGTATCTGCTTGAGTTAGAAAGAAATACACAGACTTCGCCAGAAAAAGTAGATATGATTCCTTCTCATCTCAGGAGGGCTTGATGCAATGCAGTTTCCAAATGCATTCCTTGGGTACCGAATCTGTGTTTTTTCCATCTTTAAGCCCAATCATTCCAGGCTTGAAAGTCAGCCATGTATCTGTCTACCTGAGACCACAGCTTTGGATGAGCGTGATGATACCGACAATAATAGTACTTGGCAGTTGGAAGTGATGGCCTCATTTCCCTTCCATCTGTAATACAACAGTTACTGAAAAAGTTGTTTAGGAACTTTTGAGTCATTTCTTCACATATTATTCATCCTTGGGGCGCCTGGGTGGCTCAGTTGGTTGAGTGTCCGACTCTTGATTTCAGCTCAGGTCATTATCCTAGGGTCATGGGATGGAGTCCCGAGTAGGGCTCTGTGCTGAGCATGGAATCTGCTTGGGATTCTCTCTCGCTCAACCTCTGCCCCTCTCCCCGACTCATGCTCTTTCTCTCTAGAATAAAATAATAATAATAATAATAATAATAATAATAATAATAATAATACATTTATAGTGTGCTCCAAAGTCCTCTCCCCTTCCCCCCAGCCCCGGTAAGACCTGCAGCATAATTTGGCACATAAGTCTTTCTTTCTTCCACTTCTCTTCCTCCTCTTTCTTCCCCTTCTTCTTCTTCTTCTTCTTCTTCTTCTTCTTCTTCTTCTTCTTCTTCTTCTTTTCCTTCTCCTTCTTCTTCTTCTTCTTCTTCTTCTTCTTCCTCTTCTTCTTCCTCTTCTTCTTCTTCATCATCATCATCATCAAGGTTTCTTGAATTGAGCAGACTGTGTGGCCTGTTTGTGTCTTCTTTGGCACATGTGACAATACTTTCTCCTTTCATGGTTATGCCATTGGATATGAACTCAAATCCTCTTTATTCAGAACTTGACTGTACAGTCAAGAAAAACTGTATATGAAAATTTTTATCAATAAAAAGAAAATAATTGAATGGAACACTTGGAAATATTTCCAGGCAGTTCCTCAACTTTGGGGAAAAAAAGTCCCCTGTCTATAATGTTTCTGTTCACTAGTCCACAGGAATAGAATTGGAAGGAAAAATCAGGACAATTAAGTCATATTAGTAGGGAAGTTCTGGAGAAAAAGTAGCCTGACAGCTTCTTTTCAGCAGAGAAATGAGATAGCAGCACCAGAAGATGAGGGGAGAAGCTGTCTTCTTTCTCCAAATCTCTTATCTCTAAGAGGTGAATAAAAATCAAAGCATATTTTGGTAGGGAGCAACACGGATGGTATCAATAAATACAAAACAGATGTCTAGTCATGGAGCAGATTTTTCTTGGTTAAAGAAGAATATAAGGTTCCTGTTCTATCAGTGATTGAGTAGCTGGTATCGATCAACCACTCCATAGGTTATGTTTACAAGCTCTGTGCAAAATAGAAGAAAACAACTGTATGAAAGCATTGAAAAGTGACCAAAGCAGGCAGAACATGGAAGGAGTCAATGCTTGGAGGAAGGGAAGGACATTAGATGAATTTTCCTTTTTTTTATGACTTTACCTGAGGGCAGGCTTCCGTCAGCATCACGTGCTGTGGCTAAGGCTTAGAAACTTGTAATCTTAGAGGTTAAGTATTCAGAGTCAGTGCTTGAAGTAACTACAATGTGAAAGAGAATAATCCAGAAAGGAGAAAGCCATAGCAGGGTCCGCAATCTATGAGTATAAACTCCACATGAACATCTGGTTGATCCCTGTGCTATATGTGTGCAGGGCAGAAACCAAGCTGCCTCTCTAAGGCTGAGAGAGCTGAACAGAGATTTCAGGTGCCGCCTAACACAGAACAATCACTTTGGAGCTTGAGTTCTGCCAAGTTAACTATCTTCTGTAATAAAAATTTACATTCTTGAAAACAGAGTTTAGTCTCTGCAATGTGTAATTCACCATGTCCAGCACACAATCCAAAATTACTAAAGAGAAGTGATCCATACTCAAAGAAAAGACAATCAATAAGAGGTCTCAGATTATAATTAGCAAAGATTTTAAAGACAGTTACTGTAATATACTTAAGGATATAAAAGAAAATATATTTTTAATGAACAAACATATAGGACATCTCAGAAGAGAAACAGAAACTAAAAAGAAATAGCTAAATGGAAATTCTAGAACTAGATATTAAATACCCAATATTACAAATTCACTGAATAGTCTTAACTTCAGATTGGAGACAACAGAAGAATGAATTAATACCATAGACAATAAAATTACCCAATCTGAGAAAAAAAAGAAAAATAACAGAAGAAAGTCTGGAAAGAATAAGCAGAGCCCTAGTTACTTGTTGTACAATATCAAGAGGTCTAACATTGTGTGTAAATGGCGTCCTATAAGGAGCGAGAGAGAGAGAGAGAGAGAGAAAGAGAGAGAGAGAGAGAGGAGGTAGAGAGAGGGAGAGAGAGGGAGAGGAGGGAGAGAGACAGAGAAGGAGAGAGCGGGGGGGGGGAGAATGATTAAAAATTTGAAGATTCAATGGCCAAAGTGTTTTCAAATTTGGTGAAATCTCCAAGGTGCTTGGCAAACCCCAAGTACATTAAGTACCAAGAGAACCACACCCAGGCACAACCTTATGAAACTACTGAAATCCACAATTAAAATCTGTTAAGCATCAGAGAAAAAAGGCACATTATAAACAGACCATCAATGATACATAATGACAGTTGACTTCTTACTAGAAGCCATAAGGCAATTAAATGGCCTATTTAATGTGCTGAAAGAAAAAAAAAAAAAAAACCCTGGCATTTTATATCCATTTTGTATCTAGTAAAAGTACCTAGAATTTTACATCTGGCAAAAATACCTTTCAAGAATAAAAATGAAAAATGAGCTTGAGTGGCTCAATCAGTTAGGTATCTGACTCTTGATTTCAGGTCAGGTCCATGATCTCATGGTTGGTGAGTTCAAGCCCTGACTTGGGCTCTGTGCTGAAAGGGAGGAGCCTGCTTGGGATTTCTCTCCCCTCTCTCTCTGCCCCTCCCCACTATGCCCTCTATCTCAAAATAAATTGATTTCAGAAAAATTATAAACAAAAAGAATAAAAACAAAACAAAGGCATTTTAATATAAATGAAAACTGAGAGAATCCATTACCAGTACAACAACACTTTACAAAAAATGCTAAAGGAATATTTAGTGCTGTGTGCCAAACAATGTCCTCCATGTGTTACACAGTCGTTTGTGTTCCCAGGAAGCCACGCCTGGAACAGAGTTTCAGCTGAAGTAGTTTACACGGTAGAGCCCACGGGCTGAAATGTATTCCTCCTGAGTTGACATGTTGAAGTCCTCATCCCCATTACATAAGAATGTGACCATATTTAGAGATCAAGACTTTCAAGAGGTGATTAAGCTGAAATGAGGTCTTCAGTGTAGACCCGAATCCAACATGACTGATGTTTTTATAAGTAGAGGAGATGCAGACAGTGGCGAGATACCAGGAGCTTGGGTGCTCGAAGAGATAGATGACCGAGTGCGGACACAGGGAGAAGGCAGCCAGCTTCAAGCCACGGACAGAGGCCTCAGAAGGAATAAAACCTACTGACACCTTGATCTCAGATTTCTAGTCTCCAGAACTGTGAGGAAACAAATTTCTGTTGTTTCTGCCACGCAGACTACTGTATTTTGTTATGGCAGCCCCAGCAAACCACTGCAGTGGGTGGCCCCAGGGCTCGGCAGAAACGTGGGGAAAGAAAGGTCTCTGGTGAAGCTCTGGGGGCAGCCTCCAATGTGCGCCCTCTAGGGGGAGGTCTGAGGGGTAAAGGTCACCGTAATTAAGAGGAGGGGGATTGGAGCCAGGCAGATATTGGCTCAATCTTGCTGGCTCTTAATCTACAAGGACAACATTACCACTCAATGAGAATAAAAGAACAGCGTCCATGTAAAACCCTTAGCCAGTATTTGACACAATCTAAGTGCTCAATAAACGTCACGATTTTATGATTTAATTTCATGATAACTCTGAGATTCGTGTAAGTGATGACAATTATGTCTTAAATATCTCCACAAATTAAAATGATTAAACACATCTTTTTATTTTATTTTTTAATTTTTTAGCACTAATTTATTTTTGAGAGAAAGAGAAAGAGCGTGAGAGGGAGAGGGGCAGAGAGAGAGGGAGACAGAATGGGAAGCAGGCTCCAGGCTCTGAGCTGTCAGCACAGAGCCTGACGTGGGGCTTGAACCTGCGAATTGTGAGATCATGACCTGAGCTGAAGTCGAACGCTTAACCAACTGAGCCACCCAGGTGCCCCATAAACACACATCTTTTTAAAGTTTGTTTATTTTTGAGCAAGAGTGAGTGCAAGCAGAGGAGAGGCAAGGAGAGAATGGGGGGTGGAGGATCCAAAGCAGGCTCCCCAGTGACAGCGGAGAGCTTGATGCAGGGCTCCAACTCATGAACTGTGAGATCATGACCTGAGTGGAAGTCCGATGCTCAGAAGACTGAGCCACCCAGGTGCCCATAAAATGATTACAATTTAAGCTGTGTTGGGAATTTGAACTCTATTATTGTGGCCTTTGGTGTTTAGTATAGCGTCTTAGTAAATACTTAATATATTAAATATATATTATATATTCAGTAATCATTCACTTTATACACATGTGATTTTCATATAGATGCGGCTGGGCGGTACTGAAATTACATTGCCTTGTTCTCTGAATTTCCTGCTTTTACCATCACAAACTGTAAAGTATGACGCTTACGTATTGTATTAGAGACACAGGTCAGGTGTTTACTTCCTCTAATTCCGCAGGTTTGGAAAGGGACTTTTGGTGAGTCAGCATCTTATGATGTGTGACCTTACCATCTGCTCGCTGCCTCAAAGCATGGCTTCCTGAAATGAGGCTGCAGTTCCCTAAATACTGAGTGTTGGCAGGGGCTTGGTTACGGCTCTGGATGCTGGGGCCCACTTCCTGGAATTGTCCTTTTTGGCGTCATGGTCCCTCTTGGCAAACACAAGATTATTTTATAACAGGAGTATCAGGTACTGAAGTAATTTACCTTTAATTCTGGAAAACACAAAGGCTCCTAATAGCATTAGTGATCAAAATGGATTAGCCTTTTATAAGGAGTAGCTGGGGGGAATAAATATTTAAATACAGACATTCCATTTTCATATTTTAAAAAACAGTTTTCAGATCCTACAACGCAAATGGAAAGAGCCAATTTGCTTTTTTTTAAAAAAAAATTCTTCTTTAAGAGAAAATATTTTTAATGTTTATTCTTCAGAGAGAGAGACAGAGCATGAGTAGGGGAGGGGCAGAGAGAACGAGGGAGACACAGAATCCAAAGCAGGCTCTGGGTTTCGAACTGTCAGCACAGAGCCCGAAGTGGGGCTTGAACCCACAAACTACGAGACCAGGACCTGAGGCTAAGTTGGAGGCTTAACCAACTGAGCTACCTAGGTGCCCAGAAGAGAATGTTAAAAACATATTTTAATAGGGGCCCCTGGGTGGCTCAGTCAGTCGAGTGTCTGACTTCAGCTCAGGTCATGATCTCACACTTTGTGGGTTTAAGCCCTGCATCGGGCTCTGTGCAGACAGCTAAGAGCCTGGAGCCTATTTCAGATTCTGTGTCTCCTTCTCTCTCTGCCCCTCCCCTGCTCATGCTCTGCCTCTCTCTGTTTCAAAAATAAATAAACTATTTAAAAATTTTGAAAAAACACCATATTTTAATAGTTTTGTTCCTATAAAAATCATGATAAACATTTTGTTGGTTTCGATGACAGAAAAAAAAATCAACTTGTGTATGTATTATAACCAGTACTTGGAATTGGGGGATTTAAAGGATTTGACTTGAAAGGTTCACACATTCATTTGAGATATTTAATAAATATTACCAAGCACTAGTCTAGGTGCTCTAGTCACAGCTGTGAATAAAATACAATTGTTTCTTGAACAATACAGGTTTAAACTGCATGGGTCCACTTGTGCACAGTTTGTTTATTTTTTTACAGTAAAGTACTATAAATGTATTTTCTCTTCCTTATGATTTTCTTAATAACATTTTCTTTTCTCTAGCTTACTTCACTGTGAGGATACAGTATATAATACACATAACATAAAAACTACATGTCGACTGACTATTTATGTTATGGGTAAGGCTTCCAGTCAAAAGCAAGATGCTTAGGAGTGCTTGGGTGGATCAGTTGGTTAGACATCCAGCTTCCTTCAGGTCACAATGTTGCAGTTCGTGAGTTCAAGCCCTTTGTCAGGCTCTGTGCTGACAGCTCAGAGCCTGGAGCCTGCTTTGGATTCTGTGTCTCCCTTTCTCTCTGCCCCTCCCCCACCCATGTTCTGTCTCTGTCTCTCTCTCTTTTTCTCTTCCCCCCTCTTTTTCTCTCTCTCAAAAATAAATATATATATATTTTTTAAAGCAGGCTAGTTAAGTTTTGGAGGCGTCAAAGTTCTACGTTTCAATGTTTGACCGTGCAGGAGGTTGGCAGCCCGATCCCTGCATTGTTCAAAGGTCAACTGTCTACTTAAAAATGTTACTACTTTCACATTTGAAAGAATTCATTCAATAACCAAAATGTCTGGGATAAATTATGAAAGAATACTGAACAAGACTCCTTACTTTCAGCGAATGTCAAAGCAATAGTCACATCCCAGACGATGCGTCAGGGATAGCCGAATTATCTCCAATTTGGAAAGTGATTGACCGAAAACAAAAGAAAAACAGAACCGGAAACAATCACGCGTTACAGAAAACCAAAGAAACTACCATGAAAACGGGTAAGGCAATAACCGCACTGGATAGTCCAGGGATGTTGGCCATATAAAACTTAAAGCCATGCACCGACGAGCAATCCCACAGGGGTCCCCGTATTCATCAGATCCAGGAAGACAAAATTCCAGGGAGGGAATAAAATAAAACAGGAAAACCTAACAGTCATCTGAATGTTCCCACAAGGCCTACGTCTGTGGGTTCTCCTGGTGCTTAATAGGTTCTTACTTTGTGTTCGGGCACTCTATTTCTTCTGTTCCATCAGAGCAATCAAGTTCTGTCGAAATGACTCATATAAACAAAAATCAAGGGGCGCCTGGGTGGCTCAGTCGGTTAAGCAGCCGACTTGGGCTCAGGTCACGGTCTCACGGTTCGTGGGTTCGAGCCCCGCGTCGGGCTCTGTGCTGACAGCTCAGAGCCTGGAGCCTGTTTCAGAGTCTGTGTTTCCCTCTCTCTCTGACCCTCCCCTGCTCACACTGTCTCTTTCTCTCTTTCAGGTAAAAAAAAATTCGAGAGACCTACAGAAACCAGACCAATTATGTCACTTGATTCATTAATACCTTCCCAGCGGACAAAATCCTCATGGACATTCAAGACACCCTTCCCCAGAAAACAAAGGGACTTGGATGGGTTTAAGGACGTCTCATTTTCTCATCTAGACCGTGGGAGAGAAAAGAATCCTCCCGCCGAATGCTATTCCTTGCCTGCACGGACTTACAGTATGTCTAGCACTGTACTAAATGCTGAGGGTCCAGATTTTAAGGAAATCTGCTCAGTCCCTGTAAGAGCTCATAATGGGGCAACGCTGAGGACTAATTCTAACACGTGATGTGGCGTGTAGGAGGGCCAGGGGAAGCACAGGGGAGAAAGTTATTATTCCGTTAGCCCTGGGAGAATGAGTAATACCTTCTGAGAGATGGTACTTTAGTTGAATGTAAAGGAGGAGACAGTGGTAAAAATGTATTCTGGGCCCAGCAATAAATAGAAGAGCACAGAGTGCTTAGGGAACAGCATGTGTTACTATCACTGGTGGGTGAGGCTTTGTCGTACTAACAAAAGATGACATTGGAAAGGAAGGCTGGGACCAATTGTTTCAGTCATGGAGACACATGGAAGAGAACAGTATGATCAAACTTGGGTTTTGGAAAGATCTTTCTGGCAGTATTTGCCGGATAGGGAAGTATGGAAGCAAGGACGAAGTGAAGAGGGCATTCCAAAAGCACAGGCAAATATGGTGAAGCAGCCAAGTGAAAGTCAATGCATTTAGCACCTGTCCCTGAACATGACTGAGTGCTCAGCTCAAGAAAGCTTCTGTTTTTCTAGGACGGTATTGGATACATGCCAACCGACATTTCGGCGTTGATTCTCTCTTTTCTCAAATCCATCCAAATAATCAGCAAACACTTAACTTGATATGTGTATCTCTTATTAGACATTAGACTTCTGTCTCCCCGTGGAATCCAGGAGAAAAAATCTAAGTCACTGACGAGGTTTTACGAGAGGACAGCTTATTCTGTATGGAAGTCTAACAGTTGCCTTACCAGATGGATAGGAAACTGGCCTCTTGGTATACCAGGATTCCTCAGGTGTTTGCGAGTCAAGGGGAATACTATCTTGGGGGGGGGGGGGGGGCGTCGGGAAGGGTGAGTCAGATTTAGACTATGATGGTTAAACACCAGCTTGAAGAAAACAGAGTCTCTTGAACAGCTAAGAACCAAGTCTGAGCAATCTTATACTCCATCAAAAAGAATATGGAGACTTTTACTAAAACCCAACAGGATTTGGGGTCCCCAGTTACATAGGAAAATATAATTTATCTATTAAGTATTTTTACACACGTCAATAAGCCTGAACCCTACTGTATTCTAATGAAGCAATTCAGATACTGCAAAACTGATGTCCCACCAGAAGGCTACATTTCAGGTGTGGAACAAGAATGCTCTTCCTAAATAATCAACAAATAGCTTCAATTTCAGATCCTAAAATACATGTGCTCTTGAGGCCACTGAACTCGCTATATAGAAAGTTACATACTAGGAATTTTTATCTGCTGCTATAACTTTTCAAAAATCCATCAATTTATAAGGCAAATCCGTTTCCATTGCTTCTAAAATGACCACAAGTGACTTATTCTATAACATTTTCATTTTATGCTAAATTAAACTAAAGCTAAAATTGTACAGTGTTTTAGTTTTTAAAGAAAATTCTAAAAACAGAGTATGAGTTCTTTCAAAAGCAGAAGCAAGGGAGGGAATCAACAGGAAACCCTGTTTGTTAGTAACAGCAAGCAAGCGGATGTAATAAAGCGAACAACTTCTAACTAAACGGCCACATACCTGGTATAAGTGGGGAAGCCTTTTCCTTTGGGAAGAGAAATACTGGAGATTCCTACCAGTGCTGTGCATTAAGTGGGGCAGCTGTGATTTTTCCTTCTTCCAAGCTTTGCCAAGTTTACAAGCTCCCGACATGTACAAAGGACAAAGTATCACTAGCTTTTCAAAACCAGAAAGTCCACAGTAACATGCTAATTAAACCTGGGCTGGAGCAAAAGAAAGACGAAAGAAAATTTAACATCTCTAAGAGACAAGTATAGAGTTTTTGGAGCTTTTTAAAAAAGCCCTGGAAACCAGCAGAGACTAAGAATAAATTGGAGCCAGTTAGCCAAGAAAGAGAAAGAAACTGAATAGCAATTAAAAAAAAATAGGGTAATGAAGAAGATACATAAAAAGGTTTTCATTTTCCTGATTTTATTCCAAGTTGCTGTCCTTAAAGCAGTGGTATTAATCAATTAATTAAGTAATTAACTAATTAATTTGAGAGGAGGGAATGAGCGCATGTGCACGTGAGAGCGAGGAGGGGTTAGAGGGAGACGCGGATTTGGGGCTGGAACCCAGGATCCGTGAGATCAGGACCCGGTTGAAGTCAGTCGAGTAACCAACGGAGCCACCCGGGCGCCCCTAAAGTGTTGGTTTTTAGATACAGCACTTTTCTGTAGGTGACGTGTTGTCATGCATCCTTGACTACCTTGAAGTGAAATGTATAATAACTGACCCACAGATGTAATTTTCAAAATTGTGATATGGCTGTAAATGTAATATAAAGGAGAAGTGAAGAGAGGTAATTAACAGCCTCAGTTTCCTCACACGTGGTGAGTAACAGCTCCATCCAGGCTTGATGGCTTCCAGTCGGTAAATCTGTGAAGGCCACTGTGAGGGAAAGATCCTTTTGACACGCAGTTAGCGCTTTAGAGTTTCCAAAGGGCTCTCAAGTCTATATTATCTCATCTGGCTTGGAGGTACGGGGAGTAAGACATTGCACGCCAAGTGTTTACTCCAGTGCCTGGAACATACAAAGCCCTCAATAAATGATTGTTATGTCTACTACAGACATAGACTGATACCTAAGGTACATTTTAAACTGAACAGATAAAGCTGCTTTTTGCATATTTGGTATGATTTCATGTTAGCAGGGATTTTGTTTTGCACGCCAAGATACCCTCTCTGAAAGTACTATGTATTCAAAATGTATCTATCAAAGCAATGACTTTCTATGAAATACAGTTGTGCCATTTGCTAGTATGTACCTAGAAAGATTCTGGAGGATTCCCGAGGGGTGGCTGCTCACTTTGCTTGGGCGGCCACAACAAGATATCACAGACTGGGTGGCTTAAACAACAGAGACTTATTTTCTCATAGTTCTGGGTCAAGATCAGGAAGTCAGCAGGTATGGTTCCTTTGGGAGCCTCTCTCCTTGGCTTGCAGATGACAGGCTTCTCCAGTGTCCTCATGTGGTCTTCCCTCCGTCTCTCCTCATGTGTCCAAATTTCGTCTTCTTATGAGGATAGTGGTCAGACTGGATTAGGGCCCACCCTACCAGCCTCATTTTAAATTAATTACTTCTCTAAAGGACCTGTCTCCAAATATTCTGAGTGAGTGAGTCACATTCTGAGTGAGGTTCTAGAAGCTAAGGTTTCAGTCCATAACAGGTAGCAGGGTGGAAGATTTACTTTTCCTAAATACTATGTTCTACATTGTTTCTGTAATGTTTAAATACTTTACAAGGAACCGAATTATTTTATGATTTGGAAGATCAATACTGTTGAACACTTCCCTTTTGTGTGTGCATGTTTAATAAATAATTATATTCTATTTTTCCTTCTGATTTTTATTTGAATTCTAGATAGTTTTTAATAATTCATTCTAAATAAATTTGAACATTTGTATTCTAATAAATTTTGATAATTATTTAATTCTAAATAAATTCTAATATATTTTTAAAAACTGTTTTTTATTTATTTCTGAGAGAGAGGGAGACAGCTTGAGCCAGGGAGGATCAAAGAGAGAGGGAGACACAGAATCTGAAACAGGCTCCAGGCTCTGAGCTGGCTGTCAGCACAGAGCCAGACGCGGGGCTCGAACCCACAAACTGTGAGATCACAACCTGAGCTGAAGTCGGACGCTCAACCGACTGAGCCACCCAGGCGCCCCTAAATTCTAATATTTTTAATTTAAATTCTAGTTAACCTACAGTGTAATACTGGCTTCAGGAGTAGAATTTGGTGATTCATCACTACCTGTAACATCCAGTATTCGTTAGATTCTAAGCTTGGGTGATGATAAACAGGTTTTTCACTTATGTGCATGTCTCCTGGGGCATTTGCAAGTCGTGGGGGATGCAGGGTAATTCTTCGCTGTGAAGGATCAACCCGGGCATTGTGCATTGCGGGATGTAAGGCACCCTATTACCAGTAGTACCCGCCCCCCCATCCCACTGACAATCAAAACATGTTCCCAAAGTTTCCCAAAGCTTCCCTATTGATCATCACCACTTTAAAGTATTATTTTATATTAATATTTGTAAATCTTTAAAGAATTTTTTTTCTCTATGTAGCCAGCCTTCTCCTCTCCCCCCACCCCGCCCTCGCTTAAAAAAAAAATAACAGAGGAAGAAGTCATGCTAATTACCTTTAGCCATGCCAGTGGGAAGCTCGGCTGAGTCTGAATCCTGGCAGATAGCTAATGCTGTCTAATGACAGTTAAACCCCTTGCCGCAGTTTACCCAAATTGCAGGCACGATGTTCAGGAGAAAATGAAATTAGTAGCAAATGAGTAGCACTCCAGATGTGCCAGGTACTGTCCCAAGTGCTCTGCAAGTTCGATTTCACTTATTCTCTTCAACAACCCTATGAGGTAGCACTATTATTTGACAGTGACGAATCAGGCACAGGAACATGAAGGGACAATGTGGTTTCAGGGCTGCCGTCTGGACTCACCAGGATGCGAGCTCCCCTTACTCTTTACTGGATGTTCAACACAGAGGAAGCACTTTACTTACATTATGGGATGTGAGGTAAACAATAAAATTGCTACCATTACCTCCATTTTACAGATTTGGAAATTAAGAGTCTCAACTCTCTTTGCGGAAGTGGACAGCATGCACGCTATGGTTTATTAACACGCACAAAAATAACGGCAAATTTAGTCAGTTGCTGCCATAATCCAATCAACTTGCAGAACCAAGGAAACTGACATAAATATATATATTCTCTTCCAAATCTACTTAAGTTAGCAGTCGGTCACTTCTTGTTGGATTTTTTGAGGTTCTGAGTATCTTATCATCGGGTAGGATGTATCATGTGGAAGTGATTCATACGTATGACATTGGTTTCCCCCAGGAAGTAATAAAAAAGTAACTCAATTGGGCTAACAGGAATTCCAGTTTTGTGGACTGATCCTTTTATTTGAAAACAGAAGCGATATTGTGACAAATCCAATAAAACACTTCTTTATTTTTTGTTTGTTTTGTTTTATTTTGTTAAGAGAAGACAGTCCCAGAGATTTTTAAAGCCAATGTACTCATGCTACTGAGGATGTACCTACATTCTCGGGCCACTATCCAGTCAGTGTAATTGTGAGTATCCGCTAAGATACAAACTTACAAGAGCTGTTAGAAAATGCCCTGGGGCAACTGGGTGGCTCATTCCACTGAGCATCTGACTTTGGCTCAGGTCATGATCTCACAGTTTGTGAGTTCCAGCCCTGCACTGGGCTCTCTGCCGTCAGCATGGCGCCTGTTTGGATCCTCTGTCCCTCTTTCTCTCTGCCCTCTCTGCCCCTCCCCCATTCTTTCTCTTTCAAAAATAAACAAATATTAAAAAAATAAAAGAAAAGGCACTAAAGGCAAATAGGAATCGCTTCTAGCATATTCATGCCCCCTTTCTCTTCCATTGGGGTTTAAGGTTGATTATGTATACCTCAAGAAATAAATTTCAGGTTTTGATATCATTGAAAAAAATTATAAACTTAATACATTTTTCTGATTTATTGTTATATGCTACCTCACCAGATAGTTTTGTCTGGGGATCTTTTTCTGGTTTGAATTAAATGCATTTGCTTTTTTCTCCAGATTTTGATTTTCCAGATAAAACACATATGGTTCCTTAAAAATGAAGAGTTTTCCAAATATTTTTCTTTTCTTATCATAAAACAGTACAACATAAAAGAGAATTCTGAAAAAGAAAAAAAAAACATTCCTCTAATCCTACCACATTAATACATCACTATATCTGAGAATAATCTTCCAGTTTTTATCTGTAAAATGCATATTTGTAAACGTAATCTGTCCACATAGGTCTGCAACATTTTACAGTGGCTTTCACTCACAAATACCCCGTAAGTATCTCCTTTGTTTCTCGTTATGATAACCTGTGATGGGTGTGTAACACTTCTGTGAATACACGGATTATAATTCCCTTAGCCTTTCTTTTACGGCTGCTCACTTAGTTTGTTTCTAATTATTCTCTGCTCTAGATGGACTGTGGCCACGAGTATCTTTGTGCTGAGTTTTTACTACCTGTTCAATTACTTCCTTAGATCAGATCCTAGAAGTAGGGTATCTTTGATTTGATACATACCCCCATATATCAGACCAAAAGCTGTACTGATCTTGAACGTGCTTGTCAGCCTCTCCACTCATTTCTTGCATGGACGGAACAGCATCTGTTAGCGGCCACTTACTACTCTGCCTGACCTTTCTCCAGTCGTCCCTTGGTTACTTCCTTGGCGACAGCAGTACCTGTGATGAGGTCAGGAGTCTCACGTTCACACAAAGGAGGTAGAGCCTGTGAGCGGCTGAGTGAACATGGATCACATCTCTGGCCTCGGTGCTGCTGCTACCTTCATGAAGGCAGTCCTTTGTCCTTGCACACGGGCAGAAGTAAAAATGGCCTCTGAGCTGACAAATGGGGTCATAGTTGTGATGAACACTGCCAGAATGCTGACTTCATATGAACCTCATACAGTCTAGAAGAAGATTAAAACACAGGCTAATAATATATTATTTGGCATCTTGAATAGCAAAACAAAATGATTTCAAATGACAATAGTTTGATCGGCTCCCACTTGGGATTTAAATGTTTAAGTGCGTTAAATGGGTTTTCTTTCCACAATCAACTCCATGACAGTAACGTCTACTACAGATCAAAGATTTATGGTTAGTTTGTAATAAGTAAATGGCTTATCATTGAAGGTTCCTAAAGCATGACTTGATGTTTTACAGTATAGTTTGTAATCACAAATAAGAGTCCCTGGTCGTTTTGGGATCTGATTTGGAAAGAAATGTTTTGCAATGTTTCCAAAGAAAAAACGTAACATCTTTTGTTTTCTGGTTATTTATATGATACCCCGATTTCAGCTCAGTTTTGCTTTATCGGTAAGGACTGTCAGTACTATTGTTGTGAGATCACTCTTATTTTATTATTATAGAAGTTTTGACAAGTTATTTATATTTTATGCTAAAAAATGTCTTATAGAACTTACATACTTATTTCGTAAGTAACAAAGCAATATTACATAATGGTGACTAGGGGCCTCCTAAGGAAACAGGATTAATAGCAGCTGGAAAGAGTTATATTTGATGTGAGGAAAACCTATTTGGCTGTAGATTTATTGACTTAAAAAAAGGGCTGTGACATGTTTGATATGTTAACAAAGTTGTCGTCTCTCCCTACCTTTAAATCCTGAGAAGTTGTGTTTGTGTATAAGACGAAGAGACAGAGATAGAGATGAGATAGAGATTAGATAGAGATAAAGATAGAGAGTTAGAGAGAGAAATAGAGGTAGAGAGGTAGAGAGCGAGAGAAGAGAAAGAGAGAGAGATTAAGATTGTTTGAAACGCTTTAGGCACAGCCCTGACAAAATAGATACTTCGAGCATGTGAAATTACAATTTTATATCACTTCTGATTACAAGCCAGACACACTGCGTTCTAGATACTTAATTTTGGGCCTCAGGGATTTGGAGAATAAAAGGTGCTTTTTCTTGTGAACAGGTTTCCTTCCGATCGGCTATTCTGATTTAGAAAAAATTCTTAGCCTGGAATTAAAAAGGTGGGGGCGCCCGCGTTTCTTGAGTTTCTTGACATACTCCAGAAAACTCTCCCTACTCACCCGGTGTTAGGAACGACTCCATCTGTTTGGCCTGCCTGGCTTCAGGGGCAATAGTCATCGGCTTGTCCTTGTGACCGTGAAGGCTAAGCCAGGCACGTTGCAGAGCAGGCTGCACAGCGCCACCCAGCGGCCGGCCGCTTCAGCCGCGCCTTGGACGTCAGGATCCAGGCGCGGATGGGCGCTGTCTCAGAGGTGAATTGCGTGAAAAGAACAAGGATTCAACCTCCGCAGGACTGAATCCATCACAGGGAGGTCATGTCATACTTTTTTTTTTTTATAATTTTTTTAAATGTTTTATTTATTTCTAGGTGAGAGAGAGAGACAGCGTGAGCAGGGGAGGGTCAGAGAGAGAGGGAGTCACAGACTCTGAAATAGGCTCCAGGCTCCGAGCTGGCAGTCAGCACAGAGCCCGACGCGGGGCTCGAACCCACGAACCGCGGGATCATGACCTGAGCGAAAGTCGGACGCTTAACCGACTAAGCCACCCGGGCGCCCCCATGTCATACTTTGTGAACATTCCTTCTGGAGAGATCACACTATAGGGCTAAGGAAATAAAGTTTGGCGTATGTTAAGGACACTTGGCTCTTTTTAGCTGATCTCGAGTAATGCAGTGAGCGAACACCGATTTTAAAAGTTAAATAGGAATTTAGAAAGCTCAAGAAACATTATCACAAAATAGGTGGCACAAATTATCCTCTCTGTGAGAAGTGTAGCGAGCCTAAGGAGTCCAAGGAGGAGCGAATTTCTGAATGTGATAAGCACAGCTTTCTATACCACTCCCTAAAGATTCTCTCCTCTCCACCCCACCCCAGTCGGGAAATGGGTTTTTTTTGTTTTTGTTTTTTTTCTCTAGATATATAGCAAAAAGATTTCGGGTAAATTTTTCATTCTTTGGAGCTGCTGATTATTATGCAACATTTTATTATAAGGATAATACTTGCTGACTGGACATTTGAAAACTGCAGAAAAGTAGAAATTAACAGTGAGGGGGAAATATAGTCTAGAGTCCCTCTGTTAAACATGGCCCCTGCTACTGGGTTATTATTCAGCACACATCTACCCTGAGCACAAACTGTGGACCTAGATTTGCCTTGCTTTACATCTCAACTGGGCCATTTAGGAACTGTGAATTGGAAAAGCTGCTACGTCTTCTCAGTGCCCCAGTTTCCTCATCGCTAGGATGGGGATAATTAATAGCTCTGTTGCGTGGGGCTGTTATGAGAGCGAAGCAAATTAATATATGCCACGTTTTCAGAACAGTGCCCGTAGCCTGTATGTTGCAAACACCGTATTTGTTAGCCTATTTCTTTCCCACTCCTCCATTTCCTCGAATTCCTTCCTGCTTTCAGATATGATGCAGTGTTCTTCTCTCATGGTTTCTTTCTGCCATTTCTTAATAGCTGAAACTGTACTCCAAATGTAATCTTGTGTCTTTAAATATTACACCATGATTTTATTTGTTAGTGCAATTTTAAATGACAGGCAAGTCGTAGTGTCATAATGCTATTATTTAGCCTCGTATAAGGTGATGACGCAATTTGGGTATGTGGATTTTATTAACATGCACAAGGAAAGGAACATTTTCTTTTTAAGTGAAATACTAAGGTTCCTTTTCCTTTCCCCAAACAAAAGAACAGGACATAATTTTGAAGCCTCAATTTCTAGTTTTATTTTCATTTTGGCTAGTAGTAGAGTCATTTGTTTATTGTTCTCTCATCAAGCACCACCTATGCATCTAGGTATAGGGTATGATGCTAAGAGCTGGGGATGTAACAATGAATAAGGCAATTTCCTGAATAAATTTGAAGTTTGAGATACTCAAAGTGATGAAGGAACACTGGGAAGAGCAACCAACTCTGCCTGAGAAAGTTGAAATCTGAGCTGGCACTGAAGCTATATAGGGATTTGCTGGGAAGGTAGGATGCGGAACAAAGCATCCTGGGGAGAAGAGTCAGCAGGGAGTAAAATGAGAAGTTGGGAACTGTCCAGAAAGCTCTGAGTGTTGTTTCTGAAGAAGCGTGGTGCGCATGGTGGGGTCGGAGGCGCGATGGGCCATCAGCCTGACAGCCCAGCTTAGGTCCAGAGATGGAATTCGAGTTTATAACTTATCCAGTAGGAAAGAAGGGAGTAAATATAGGCTCTAAGCTCTAGAAGGAACCTGTTCAGGTGGATAATGGTGGCAGTGGAGCATGAGCAGACAGAGGCCTAGATTGGAGGTACTGACATTAGTGAGGAGGCTGGTGCAAAGGTTAATTAAAATCCAGTGACTAGAAAGGCGGACAGGTTCAAGGTATGTTCTGAAGATTCAAAAATTCTCGATTGGAAGTAGGGTATGACAGTAAAGGGAAGAGAAACACTTAAACATTTCTAGCTTTTACAAACTTCTAGTTATAAAATAAATGTCATGGGGATGTAATGGAAAGCACGGTGGCTATAATTAACAATACTGTGTTGTATATTTGAAAGCTGCTACAAGAGTGGATCTTAAAATTTCTCGTTATAAAAAATCGTAACTCTGTATGGTGATGGCTGTTAACTAGGCTTATTGTGGTGACCACCTTGCAACATATATAAATGCTGAATCATTGTACTGTACACCTGAAACTAGTATAGTGTATTTTATATCAATCATATCTCGACTTAAAAAAAAAGATTCCTAGCTTGGAGTAAACAGAGATGGTACTAAAAGACTGAAAATATGGGGGCGCCTGGGTGGCTCAGTTGGTTAAGCTTCCGACTTTGGCTCAGGTGATTTCACAGCTCGTGGGTTCGAGCCCCGCGTCGGACTCTGTGCTGACAGCTGGCTCAGAGCCTGGAGGCTGTTTTGGATTCTGTGTCTCCTTCTCTCTCTCTGACCCTCCTCTGCTCACGCTGTCTCTCTCAGAAATAAATAAAAAACTTAAAAAATCAAAAAAAAAAAAAAAGACTGAAAATGTGAAAGGCAAAGCAGTTTGTGATGGGAGGGAGGAGAGAAGATGGACAGGAGGTGTTTTATTTATTTTTATTTTATTTTTTAATAGTTTATGGTCAAGTTGGTTTCCATATAACACCCAGTGCTCATCCCCACAAGTGCCCTCCTCCATGCCCAGCACCCCCCTTCCCCTCTCCCCCACCCCCATCAGCCCGGGAAGGAGGTGTTTTAGATACGAACAACTAAGCCACTGAGACGGGCGTGAGAAACTGCAGTGGGAAATACAGGCCTAGGGCTTGGGAGAGAAACAGGGGTTGGAGTATTAGCTTTAGGATTATAATCGAAACCATGGGAGCAAGTGAGGGGATCTGGTTAGAGTACAAAGACAAAAAAAGGTCCAAGAGTGAAATTCCGGGGGGTCCTCAGGCAGGCAGGTGGGGACGGGGAGACTCAGCCAAATGCGAGGGGCTGGCGAGAGGGCAGACTGTGCGGCCGCAGAGGGCGAGCGGAGGGCCGGTCAGCAAGTCCCGCGCTGGAGGAGACAGGCCAGTGCGGGGCAGCTTTGTGACTTCAGCCACAGGCGACCTCAGCGAAAAGCAGTTTGAAGCTGAGGAGTGGAGGGGGAGAAAGCAATCTGGGAGTGACTCCTCTTCCAGGGGGGCTGCTGGGAAAAGGAAGTACCTGGCAGCAGAAGCAAGAAGGGCAAAGTGTGCGGGTGAAGTCCCGTCACAATGGAGACTGGACGATTTCTGTAGAGCAAGAGGCCTGATCGTTTACCCACAGAGCACATGACATCTATTTCATCCACTGGTCTGAAATCCAGGAGTTTGAAAACAAGTTAAGGACTATTCCTATATGTATCTATACGGCTCTCTTAGACGGGAACACAAAGCTTTAACTTTAATTTGAAGATGGGGAGAATCCCACCTCGGACTTGTTTCAAGGCTTTTGTTTCGGCTCACCGCAAAAGCAGCTAACGAGCAGTGCTAAGGATGTAACTGAGCTAAGGATGCAGGTGCCCACTTCCTGCTTGTGTATCACAAACATTTCGGTGGCCTCAGCAGCTCTAGCAGCTGAAATGTCCAAAAAGCGGAGTACTGTGAACTCTCCCTCCCACTAAAACAAACAAAAAAGCTCCGGGTACTTCAGCATCTAGAAACTAAAGGTGAAAACCCTGTCTGTGAGGAAGCCACGTCACCCAGGCCTAACGCGTGGGTTTGGGGCCTGGAAGGTGGGGCTGTGCCCGCTCTGGGGCGGCCTTGTTTTACCGTTAGGGACAGCTAGGCTCTTTCATGACAAGAACGGGCAGGCCGCTAGCACTGGCGTCAAAGCAAGACACGTAAAGCGAGCAAGGTTTCTTTCCCCAACTCATGCTCACTGAACACAGGCATGAGCACACCACTACTATTCTGCAGTCCAGAAACTTGGCTTTCAAAGGCAAAGCAAGTTTAAGAGATGTTCCTGTCTGAACAGCCTCATCCCTTCAGCTAATTCTCTTGATTTCCTTCTTTGTGAACATCTGCACAAAAACACCATATTATCGGGGATGTTATTTTCAGAGAACCTTAGCAGGGGGAGCCCAGATAAAATCTCAAGGTCTATTGCACTTGTGAAACTTTCACTCAGGGTGACTTCCTTGAGATGCATTATTAGAGATAGACATTTCATTTCTAATGTGCAAGGCAGGACAACACTTTAAGACTTAGAGACTGCTTATTTCCATGTGGACTTGAGATTTTGGCTGCATCCATAAAACAGAAAAAATACATAATAAGACAAATTAGTAAATCTCTGAAACAGTGTTTAATCTAGAGAGAGATAAGCATTTTTTAAAAGGAGATGTCAAACAGCACTTATCTTCAGCATGTTTTAGAAATCCTGTAACAGTGTAAGGTCTTTTTAAAAAATTTATGATTATTTTTTTAAGATTTTAAGTGATCTGTACACCCAGTGTGGGGCTTGAACTCACAATCCCTAGATCAAGAATCACATGCTCCTCTGAGCCAGCCAGGCACCCCAGTATCTGGTCTTCTGACTTCAAATTTGTTGCTTTAATTTTTTCATTTTCTATGAACTGCAAAGAGGTTGTAAGATCACAGAATATTTATTAGTCTCTTGAAAGACATCAGATTCTCTCAGTATGTCTTTTATTTTTATTATTTTTTTAATGTTTTATTTCTGAGAGAGAGAGAGAGAGAGAGAGAGCACGCACAAGAGCAGGGGGAGTGGGAGGGGTAGAGAGAGAGAGAGGGAGACACAGAATCTGAAGCAGCTCCAGGCTCTGAGCTGTCAGCACAGAGCCCGACGCGGGACTCGAACCCACGAACCGTGAGACCATGACCTGAGCTGAAGTCGGACGCTTAACTGACTGAGCCACCCAGACGCCCCTCAGTATGTCTTTTAGAGTAGACAGTACTCTATATAAATACTGGTGAAAAAGCAATTAAGGCCACGGACAAAGGGCAATTATTTGGGTGCCTCTGAAGGCAGGCACCTCACACAAAACTTTGTTTGAGGCAAGAAAGTGCTGAAAATTCCTTTCCTGATTTTATATGCTTAGGTCCTGGAGCAACAGCTTCAATCGAATTTGGTCCTGCCAGACAAAGAATATTGCTACGAGGTAGTGCAGAAGCCAGTGGTTTCAGTGTTTTACTACTATGTGAATATGTGAGACAAACCGCACTTTAGAAATAACCTGGCACCTTGCTGAACGACACTACTAACTCCTTAATACTTGGAAAAACTTAAGTAGGTACTTGAACATGAAATGTATTTTGTGTATTCCATGGAATTGATGTCCTTGCCTTTAACACAAAACCAAAACCAATTTTAGTATTTTGTTTTTAATCATCAGTAAAATCATTTCTTCAGTTTCTTACACTTATAGCTTCTTAATTTCGATATATATATATCTTATTCGCCTGTATGTGTTTATTTACAGTGTTACCCACCAGCTTATTTAATGGTGACTTTGGTCTGATTAGCTGGCGAGAAGGCCCTAATCACCTGATAGAGGCAGGAACAGAAAGCAGGGTTAGGTCCTTAACAAAATGCATTTGATCCTTCTTCACTGTTGCTAATGCGTCTGAAAACGCCTGGTTTTGATCAGGAACTTGTGGCGACTAGAGCTTCTGAGCATACCTGAGGCTTCACAAAAATTCCCAGTGACAGAAAAAGCTCTTATTCCATTTAATAGTGTTAGTTTTGAAGACATTTAATCCATGAAGGATAACCTACCAGTGATGTGTCCGATGTAGAATCCAGTACGAATTTTGGTCAGTTTGTTAAGAAACGAAATGTTCTCAACATTACTTGCATTAGAAAAGTGACGAGAACTGTTATGGTTGCTTGAGATGTTGTAACACATCGCGCGGTACCCCCAGCTGTGTTACTAAACCGGCTGTCTGTTCTAAAATCCAAGTGAGGCTGGGGTTTTCAGAATGTGCCTGCTCCCGTATCCTATAACATTCTAAAGATGAACAATCTGCCTCACTAAGACTCTTGCTACAGTTTTTGTGAAGTTCAGCATTATTTTCACAGAGTCTTTCATCTTTAGCTTCATCCATCTTTTTCTCAGCTGGAGCTTCGTGACAAAGGTCCATCTCCTGAATGGAGTCCAATAAATCTACAACACGGGGCTGAGACGTGATTGATTTCAGATGTTTGAGCACATACTCTTCACACTGGCCAACTGCATCCAGAAGATTATTTATTTTACTGATCAGAGCTGAGCCATTTTCATGAAGGTGACACCAGGAGAGCAAAGCACTGAGTGAAAATAGAAATAAGAGTTAAACAGGAAAAAACGGAACCAATCATAGGCGTTTTGAATTTTTGATGCTAAACCCTACATGCTTCTTTTCCGGATAAGACCACACAAAAAGAAATCAATAATGATGCAAAGCAGAATCAGCAAAGTAATGGTAAAATGGATTGTAAAATATATAAAGATATTATCTTTTGATAGAAATTAAACAACTGGAAGTAATCATATAAATTGCTTATAATTCCTAAGACCTCCTTCCCAATTCCATGCACTTCTCTTGATTTTAGGTTCTCTCTTTATGACTGTGTAGCTTCTGTCAAAGAGGGATGCAACTCGGAGAAAGATCACAAAACTTAGTTTCTCCTTTAACGACATCCAACAGCTTCTGGACTAGTGATTCTCAGACTAAGATATCCAGTGGAATCACCCAGGGAGCTCTTAAAACTGTCAAGGTCTAGGTCACAGCCCAGACCAATGAAAGCAGAGTCTCAAGCTTCCCAACTGATATCAAGGTGCAGCCAAGGTTGAAAACACTTGTTCCAACCATATAGGTGCTTGCCATCAAAACACTGAAGGGCAGGAAAAAAGTTTTGACGCAATTTCTCTTTCCCAACTTCGTTATAGAATAGCCACTGTTTTTGAGCTAACTGACAATTTTCTTGAAGAAGGTAAGAATTCTTCTTGTCCCTAACAAATATCTTTCTTTATTTTTCTAGCACAGATAGTGCTTTTTGTTTTCTGACATTTCAGATTGCTCGGGTAATCATGACATAAAATAATGGTTGTGAAAAGCAGTCATGTTTTAGAAATGTAATCAATTGATGTGAAAGATTTAGCAATAAGCTTTCTGAGATTATAAAAGATTTAACTTGACGTAAAATAAACACTTGATCATTTTCCTACTGTAGTAGACTCTAAATCTGATTTCTGATGGTTGAATTTTCTAAAACCTCAAAAAATAAATTTTTGGTCTTGATGACTTATTTTCTACTCTTTTTCATTTTTTTCAGAGAGAGAGTGAGCAAGCGAGCAGAGGGAAAGAATCTTAAGCAGACTTCAAGCTCCCTCCTGAACCTGACATGGGGCTAGATCTCACAAGAGATCATGACCTGAGCCAAAATCAAGAGTTGGCTGCTTAACCAACTGAGCCGCCCAAGAGCCCCATTTCCTGCTCTTTTAAAAATTAGTGATTCTTTGAACCATTTTATGTTTTGTTTTTCTACAGAGGACAATTTCAAAGCTATACAGATCAGAGAAGATAAGCCTATCATGCTCCTAGCTCCATGGGCCATTTGACCACCTGGCCCTGGTTTTTGCCATTCTTACTATGGAATTTTGACAAGTATTCAATGTTCATCCCTAAGATAAATGCAATCATTTCCCCCTCTATTACCAGTTACACTTTTCATCGTGTACTGCTAGTCTAGAAGTCTCTCATTCTGTGTTCTGCCACGTGTGAAGACCTTTTAAATTGTGATACAGTTTAGTGGTAGTTCAGTAGCAAAAAACACACACCCTCCTATCATTTCTTTGCAGTAAAGGACAACACCTGGCTCACATATTAAAGTGGATGAACTGATGCTTTTTGACTTTTTGAAGGCATTATTATTCTACACTCTGCAGTACTCTTTTGGGGCTTTAACACTAGGAAAATCACTTCAGTTTAAATAGTTTATTTTTAGCTACTACTTTTCAAAAGTCCTCGGGTAGCACTGAGGCTAGACTGACGCAGCGTTTAAGTTTAAAAATTACCTCAACGTTCCTCTGAGCTGTCCATAGTTTATAATGAGGTCTGCACCTTCCTTATAACCTTGATTGAAGCCTTGTTGGAGAGTAACTGCTTTGCCGGCATCTACCCCATCTCTATAACCTTCCTAAAAATAAATAACGAAGAACTGTGGCTGTAATTAACATCACGTAAGCCACTGTGGGTTTTTCTAGAAAGTCATAGAATCAATTTGGAAAACTGATGAAACAGGCCTTCGCCATTTACTATTTAATATAATGGTTCCAAACGACACAGCCATACAACCAGAGGACGCTTCTCATCAGAGTTTATTACTGGCCTATCTCACCGCTGAGCTCTAGGCTTACTCGGCACATTTAAAAATACCGATTCCTATACGGTTTTTAAAAACCCTGTTAACAATGGCTTCACAGAAAGGAAACTGAGAGAATTACATGCCTGGCCCCTTGGCGGCCTTGACTGGTGTGAATGAGTGAGAAGCCAGGGGCAGTAAACAGGTTGTCAAAGGTCTTCGATAAGTAAGTCAAGCCGGGAGAGAGGAAACTGGATTAGCGAAAAAGAAGTATAATTTTAGAAAATTAAAAAAAAATTTTTAAATTTATTTCCGAGAGAGAGGGAGACGGTGTGAGCAGGGGAGGGTCAGAGAGAGAGAGGGAGACACAGAATCTGAAGCAGCTCCAGGCTCTGAGCTGTCAGCACAGAGCCCGACGCGGGGCTCGAACCCACGAACCGCGAGATCATGACCTGAGCCAAAGTCAGACGCTTAACTGACGGAGCCCCCCGGGCGCCCCCCTAAGCTTAGTTTTAACGAGTCAGGAGACGGAACGAGACACGGGTAACGCACACCTGACAAGACAGAACCCAGCGTTGGCACCCTCGCCCGCCCAGCGGCAGCCTTCCTTCACCGTCACGGTCAAGTTCACGTGTCCACACGTCCTGATTAAGCCCACTCCTCACTTGAGGCCCTTCACCCCGTTAAGCTACCCCTGTACACCCGCCGTCGCACAGCCGTAAGCGGCACAGTCGCTGTGGAGGTTTCTCCCCCGGCGTCTCTGAGAGCCTCACAGTCTACACCACGTTTGGTTCGGTCCGTGCCCGGCGCCACGCAGGCTCACGCCCCCGCGGCCGGCACAGCCCCCCGCTCCCGCCGCGCGGCTTTACTTTGACCCGTCGCAGCATGTGGCTCTGCCATTCCCGCCGCACCAGGAGCGCCTCGTCCGCCTCCTCGTCAAACACGTCCCCCGCGCCCGCGGGGCCCCGGGCCGGCGCGGCGCCCCGCAGCCACGACATCTCCCCGGCAACGCGGCGCGGCGGCCGCCGGAAGCGCCGGCGACTGCTTCCGGCCCGGGGGGCGGGGCGGCGGCCGCGGGTGGCGCTGGGCGCCGGCTGTCGCGCGCGCGTCTGTGGTGGCGCGTGCGGTCGGGTGACTGCGGGCCGCGGCTGGGGCGGACCCACGGGTGTCCCTGGGCCTGGGGGGGGAGGGGGCGGTCGGCGAGGCGGGTTCGTCGGTCGCGCGCCCGCGCGGCTCGGCCTGTGCGGCGCCGGGGCCCGGGGGGCCGGGAGGGACCCTCCGCCGCGGCGCGGCCCTCCCGGCGGCGAGGCGTCTCGGGTGTCGTGCGTGAAGGGACACCAGTACTTGTGCTCTTTGCCTGGTGGCGTCGGAACGGCGGTGTGTTTATTTAACAATTTTTTCTTTTTTTTTCCCCGTCGAGCCTGTTCGGACACGTCAGTGACGAAGCTTCCCGGCTCGCCTCCGCCTTTCGTTCCGGTGGAAGGGACGGGATGAACCAAAAGCACGTATAAGTAAAAAGAAGCAGTTTGCTGCAAGATCACAAAGGACACATGCTATGAAAAAGAATTTAAAAAATAAGCAGAGGGCGCCGTGAGCACGTGTGTGAGGGTGGGTTTAGGTTATAATTTTTAAATGCTCAGAAACTTGCATTGTATGTATGTATATAATTAGTATATATGTATGTACATATATATAATTTAGTTGCTAAGTCCGTGTATAAAGAATGTATAAAAAATTCTATACTTGGCCACATAAAGTACTTCAATAAACTTAAAAACCCAGACATTTTATACATCCTACTTCATAATCCAACAAAATTAGTGATTAATTTTTAAAAAAGACTCCAAGAATTATAATACTGGACATTAGAAACGCCTTTGTAAAATTGGGATCCAAGGGGAAATAAAAATTAAAATGATACGTAATAAGCAGTTAACATCTGAACACTTCCTACTAGAAAACATGGGACCAAATGAAAGCTTATACTGAGGCAATTCTGTAGGCTTGAATATATTATTAGAGAAGAAAGAAAAAAATACATAAATTTTGTTATATATTTTAATTGGCAACAAAACAAAATGGTAGTAAGAGAAACAAAGATACCAATTGAAATTAATAAAAAAGAAAATCCCAAACTTACATAAATAAATCCTAAAGCTGGTTCTTTGAAGACACAGATAAGACAGATAATCTTTTTTTTTTTTTTTTTTTAAGTAAGCTCAACACCCAGTGTGGGGCTTGAACTCACTACTTCAAGGTCAAGAGTTGAATGCTCCGCGACTGAGCCAGCCACCTATCCTGGGTAATCCTCTTTTGACCTTGATTTAAGAAAAAGAAAAGGAAAAAAATTGTACAAAATAGAAATGAGAAAGGCAGTAATGATGCAGAAAGAAATTCCAGTGCTATACGTTGCTAACTGAAGTTCAAGAGCCACACATTGGAAAACCTAGGAGATGTGAATGACTTTCTGATAAAGGTGACCCAGTAAATAGAAAACAGGAAGACACTAATTACCCTAGAAAAATTGGACATTAAATATCTGCTATAAAAAATAGCATGAAGACTTGACACACAGGTAAATTCTTTAAATCCTTTTTAATCTTTAAAGGACAATGGATAGTTCAGTATTTTTTACTCTTCTAGGGCAAAGAAGATGATCCCCGTTATTATTCATTTTTTTAAATTATTCAACATTCTTTTGATGACTTAAATGAAAGAGAGAGGTAAATAATCTTAAAATGTTGGATAATAAGAGATGAAGTGTTTTTTTTTGATGTTTATATAATTGTATACACATAAACCCCAAAGGAATTCCATTAAAAACAACAGAATAAGGGAATTTGATAAGGCCTCTGGCTATCAGAAAAATAGACCAACAGGGGCGCCTGGGTGGCTTAGTCGGTTAAGCGTCCGACTTTCGCTTAGGTCATGATCTCGCGGTTTGTGGGTTTAAGCCCCGTGTCGGGCTCTGTGCTGACTGCCAGCTCAGAGCCTGGAGCCTGTTTCAGTCTGTGACTCCCTCTCTCTCTGACCCTCCCCTGCTCATGCTGTCTCTCTCTCTCTCCTAGAAATAAATAAAAAACATTTAAAAAAAAAAAAAGAAAGAAAAATAGACCAACAGCCTCTTAATTTTCTGGCAATAACCATCTAAATGTAAATGAGATAAATACTGCACTTGCAATACCAACAAATGCTATTAGATACAGTATTTATATATTTGCTTAGTATTTAGTACTTATTTAGTATTTATACATGCCAGGAATACATTTTACGAAATCAACTTTGTTGAGGTATAATTTACATGCAGTAATATGCATCCATTTTTAGTGTAGAGTTTGATGAGTTTTGACATACGTATACCCCTGAGTAACCACAACTGAATCAAGATACAGAAATTTCCGTCACCCCGGAAAATTTCCTCTTCTTTGCAGTCAGCCCCTCACTCCTTGAGGCAACCTCTGATTAAATGTCTATCACTCTAAATTAGTTTTGCCAGTTTTAGAACTTGACAGAAGTGGAATCGTATATGTCTGTCTAAATATTTGGCTCTTTGACTCAACACAGTGTTTCTGAGATTAATTCACGTGGTTACATGTACCAATAGGTTATTTTCATTTTATTGCCAGGTACTCTTTTCATTGTATGGCTATACCAGAATTTGCTCCTTCACGTATTGTTTGGATTGTTTCCAGTTCTTCGCTATTGTGAATAAACCTGCTGTGATGGAAACCAACTTGACAGTAAACTATAAAAACAACAACAAAAACCAATCTGCTATGAACATTCTTGTACAAGGTGTTTTGTGGACAAGTTTTCATTTCTCTAGAGTGAATGTCTAGAGGTGTAATTGTTGAGTCATGTGGTAAAGACAAATTTAACTTTATAAGAAACTGCCAAACGGTTTTCCAAAGCGATTGTTCCATTTCATACTCCTGCCAGCAGTGTATGCAGATGTCACTTGCCCCACACCCTCTTCCTCACTTGGAATTGCCAGTCTTTTTACTGTTCGCTCTTCTGATAGGTGAGTAGTGGTTTCACACTGTGTTTTCCTTCTCATTTTTCAGATGGCTTAAGATACTGAATATCTTTTCATGTGCTTGTTTTCCATTTGCATCTCTGTTTAAATGAAGTCTTTGTCCATCTAAAAAACAATTGGCTTGTCTTACTGTATTTCAAGGATTCTTCTGTCCTCTGTCAGATACCTGAGTGGCACATAGGTTCTTTGCATTAGTTATATCCATCGGGAGACAGGTGTGGAGATAGAGTTAGTTCATGAAATTTCCTGGGGGACAGGGAACAGAATGCCCGTGAAAGGTAAAAGGTGGAGGAGGGATGATTAGGCAGAGAAAGCCTATGCAGAGGGATGCTGATCTGATCCCTGTGATAGGAAGTTCACTAGGTAGATCTCACAGATTCTGGACAACATAAAAGGGAGTCAGGAGCAGAGGGCAAAGAGGTGAAGAGGAGTCTTTTGTTCAGTGCCCGGGGCCTGGCTTTGGGGCCCTTGCCGCGCTCCCTTATTGGCTGGGGGCCTGAGACATACGCTGTAGGTGCTTACTGACAGGTGGAGGCTGACAGTTGTACTCCTTTGTCAAGAACCAGATGATCTTTCAAGGTCCTTTTGAGTGTGTGATTCAGTGTTTTCAAAAAGAGCTATCCTTTCTCTCCCTCTCTTTCTTTTTTTTTTTAATGAACTGTAAATAACAGCGACACCTGCATAAATTTTGGTGTCACGATGTGAACTTACTCAAAGTATTTAGCAAACTTCTCTTGCAGCTCCATATCTCTTATGTAAATACTCTGTGATGAGGTCAACCTCTAGGATTCACTCTGTTCTTTCCCTGTTCTTTCTGCTTATCGTCCATCCTTGTCTTTTCTTTCAGAGCCTTCAACAATTCTTTTTTATGTCCTTCTCTTCCCCATCTCTTGCCGAGTTTCATTCTTTATCTCAGTCTCCCACACTTTATTTGTGCCTTTGCAAACTGCTATTTTGTAGTTAGTGTAATAAACTTGTAGGAGGGCGCAGACCTTTTCTCAGTTTCTCTCCCAAGTTTCTAGCATGCTGGCTTTCACCATGAAGCCTCTGGCAGCCAGCCAGCAGAACTCCTAATTTCCATATGCCTGGTGAAGTACTTTCCCACTTTTCCTTGTCCTTTCTAAACTTTTCATATGTCCTCCGATTCGCAGTCGTATTCAGTGATTAAGTCCTTGGGTGCTGTCTGTTAATTGCTTATGACAGGTTTGCTCTAAGACGTATTATAATACGAAATAATGTACTTAATAGTAATATGAAAAATAAAATTGTTGTTAGGGGTGAAAATGATAGGAGAACATTCAGTATGTGGCTCCTAAAGAGCGAGCCTTGAATAAGGAGAGGAGGGTAGCAGGTAGATCTGTGCAGAGTTGCCGCCTTTATTTTATTTACTTTACTTTTTAAAAAATGTTTATTTTGAGAGGGAGAGAGAGCCAGTGGGGGAGGGGCAGAGAGCGAGGGAGACACAGAATCGGAAGCAGGCTCCAGGCTCTCTGCACAGAGCCCGACGCGGGGCTCGAACCCACGAATGATGAAATCATGACTTGAGCCGAAGTCAGACACTCAACCGACTGAGCCACCCAGGCGCCCTCCTTTATTTTAAACTACTGTGTCCACAGGAGACCCCAGTTATAATAGAACTGTTAAAGCTAAGAGGAAAATTGTTAGTCTGATGAAGACTGTTTATTGAATATTAGAAAGAATGAAGCGGAGATGTCAGACAGGAACCCTAACTGATCTTTCTCAAAAGGCCTGTTGATGGACAGCTTTGTCTAATAGCATTTCAACATGTTCAAGTCAGTCTTATCTTTAAAACAACCGTTCTCATCTCCACATTGTCCCCTAGCTGTTGCTCTATGCTGCTTTTCCCTTTAGAACTAAATTTCTTGAGTCCGTGTCTGTACCTCTGTACCTTCCACTTTTGAACGCATTGCGATCTGCCTTCCAACCCCGGTGTTCCGTTTAAAATGGGAGTGAGGGGGGAGGGGCAACTTCCACAGTATTTTATCTCATGACCCAAACCTCTCCTTCCAGCCCAGCCGTTCTCTGCATGTCAGACTCATGTCTGTATCCGCCTCCGTGAGGCTACCTCCACTTAAATTTACTGTATGCATTGCAGTGCGTTACATCTGAATTTATCTTTTTTTCCCCTTTTCTTTCAGTTTCCCTCCTCCTCTTCTGTTTTCTGGCTCCCTGATGCTCAAACTAAGCAGCAGGCACTGGTGGCACCAGCATCACCTGGGAGCTGTCAGACACGCGGAGTTCCCGGTCCCGTTCCAAACCTGTTGAGCCAGAATCTGCACTCTCAGGTGCTTCACACTGAGTCAAGTTTGAGACGCGTTGCACCTCATTGCATGGCCACCGCATCCGCTCATTCACCGCGTCATAAATATTTGTCCATTTTTCTTCATTCTCACTGCCACCTCCCTGGTGCAGGCTGCTATTGCATCCTACCTGGTTGCCCCGACAGCATCTGACTGGCCCTCCCGCCTCACGTCGTATCCCTCTTCCAACCCATTCTCCCTGGTTAGAGCATCCTTCCCAAAGCCCAATCTGATAGGCCCCCCTCGTCTGAGTGCCTGCAGGCCCTTCTCATTGCTCTCCGGAGAAACTCCAAATGCCTTCATGTAGTTGGGCACCTACTCCCCTTCCTGGTCTCATTTCTTATCGCCCCGTTTTCAGGCCTTTGCCAGATAATTTTCCCTCTGCCTAGGTGTGTAGTCCATACTGCTGTCAAGGGCGACTTCTACTCGATGTCACTTCCATTTGGAAGTTTTCTCGGATCTTCTAAGTCTGGGTTAGTTGTCCCTCTTATGTGTGTCATAGTCTTTACTGCCTTGTGTTATAAATGCCTAATTGTCTGCCTTCCCTACTAACCTGTCAGCTCTCCGAGGCAGGGACTGTGTGTCCTGGTTAACTCGTTTATCCCAATTGCCTAGCATAGCCCTCAATAAATATTTATTAAATGAATGAATGAATTTCATTAAAAATTCTTCAAGTATTTTACTCTAAATAAAGTTTTACATAGTAATAAACTTGTCTGTAAATCCAGGTTAAACAAGAATTTACTGAGATTAGATTGTTACAGAGTGACAGGTGTGAGTAGACTGGTAACTAGAGTAGGCTAGGGGACATACAGAAAGTTAGCATAAACTCGCTTCTCATGGATCTTTAAAAAGTTTTACTTTCAGTTTCATAACCAGGTTTTTAACAGTCATTTATTCCAAAGTCTATATGTTTAATTGATTTGGGCATGCACAGTGAGACATATGCTTCTTGGTCTTGTCCATACTTGTGTTTCTAGTTTTAACTTACCTCTTAGGGGCGCCGGGGAGGCTCAGTCGGCTAAGTGTCAACTTCAGCTCAGGTCATGATCTCGCGGTTCTTGGGTTTGAGCCCCACGTCGGGCTCTATGCTGACAGCTAGCTCAGAGCCTAGAGCCTGCTTCAGATTCTGTGTCTCCCTCTCTCTCTGACCCTCCCCTGCTCATGCTATCTCCCTCTCTCTCTCAGAAATAAATAAAACATTAAAAAAATTTAACTTACCTCTTAGTTTTGAGGTCTTCAGGTTTCCCAATGATGACCTTGGACTCAACTTTCTTATGCTTTATTTTTCTCATCAATAAAATTATAAAATGTGCCATTCATAGGGCCACTAAAAAAACAAATGCTGCGATCCAAACCACAGTGAGATACCACAAAATACCCACTAGATGACTCTGATAAAAAAGTAACTCAGTGACTTTGGTTTTGGGACTGGCACACTGGGAGCTTAGAAGTTGTCGCTTCATCCTAAAAACAATTAAAAAGGTGAACAAATGGAAAAATCAAAAACTCTTCGTAGATCCATCAGAGAAGTGAGGTCACAGAACAAGCCTCTGTCCTCCAGACACAGACAAGTGCATACAGAGAATCACAATTTAATGGAACACAAACGTGAAAGCAGAAACCTCTGTGGGAACCAGTGATGGTGTGGAAGACGTAGAAGGTGTAGTATGTATGTGTGTGCACACAGTAGAACATTAT
Source organism: Hyaena hyaena (assembly GCF_003009895.1). NCBI lineage: Eukaryota > Metazoa > Chordata > Mammalia > Carnivora > Hyaenidae > Hyaena > Hyaena hyaena. The sequence goes on from NW_024080765.1 coordinate 3,357,700, forward strand.
TCAGCCATAGAAAAGAATGAAATCTTGCCATTTGCAACGACATGGATGAAACTAGAGAATGTACTGCTAAGCAAAAAAAAAAAAATCAGTCTGAGAAAGACAAATATCATATGATCTTACTCATATATGGAATTTAAGGCAGAAAACAAGCAAAGGAAAAAAATTAAGACAAAGAAGCAAATCAAGAAACAGGCTCTTTTCTTTCCCAAAGTTTATTTATTTATTCTGAAAGAGAGAGAACACACACGCCTGTATTCCCACGCTTAAGAGCAGGGGAGGGACAGAGAGAGAGAGAGAGGAAAGGCAGAGGGGGAGAGAGAATCCCAAGCAGGCTCCACACTGTCAGCATGGAGCCCAGTGTAGGATTCCATCTCAGGAACTGTGAGATCATGACCTGAACCAAAATCAAGAGTCAGACGTTTAACTGACTGAGCCACCCAGTTGCCCTCAGACTCTTGATTTAAGAGAACAAGTGATGGTTACCAGAGGGGAGGGAAGTGGGGGGATGGGTTAAATAGTTGATGGGATTAAGAAATGCACATGGTGCGATGAGCACATAGTGATGTACGGAAGTGTTGAATCACTGTATGGTACACCTGAAACTAACATAATACTGAGTGTTAACTAACTGGAATTAAAATAAAAATATTTAAAGGAAATGGACCACTATAATTCAGGATGTTGACAGTAGCGGAGGTGGGGGCTGGCAGGAGCTATACTGGAAATCTCTGTACCTTCTGCTCAATTTTGGTGTGAACCTAAATGTACTCTAAAAATAAAATATTACGAAAAAATCCTGAGCAGCTTCTTACAAAAAAAGTTTAATTTTTTAAGAGCATGGGAGGGGAGAGGAAAGAAGTAAAAAGTTTTCCTTTTGATATGACCCGGTGCCTCAACATTTGCTGGTCATTATAAAAACATGCAGTACAGAAAATTAGAACAAACACTTTACCAAAGAAGATGTACAAATGAAAGGATGCTCAACATCATTAGTCACTTGGAAAATGCAAATAAAAATCACAGTAAGACACCACCTTATTAGAATGACTAATATTTACAACACTTACCATACAAAGTGCTGGTGAGACTGTGAAGGAAATGGAAGTCTTGAATGTTCCTAAAAGAAGTGAAGTGCTATAAAATTTTACAGCCATTTAGTGAAACAGTTTGGCAGCTTTTTAAAAACTATCATCCAACCCAGCCATTTCACTCCTAGATGCTGACGCAATAGAAATGAAAGCATATGTCCATACAAAGACATACATGAATGGCCATAGGGTTTTTTTTTTTTAAGTTTCTTTATTTTGAGAGAGAGAGAGAGAGAGCATGTGCATGAGCAGGGGAGGGGCAGAGAGAAAGGGAGAGAGAGAATCCAAAGAAGCTCTCTGCACTCTCAGCACAGAGCCGGATACAGGGCTCCATTTCAGCAACAGTAAGATCATGACTTGAACCAAAGTTGGACACTTAATTGAGCCACCCAGGTGCCCCAACAAACTTTATATCGTAGAGTAGTTTTAAGTTCACGCCAAAATTGAGCAGAAGTACAGAAATTTCCCGTGTAGCTCCTGCGCCTCCCCCCTGCCCCCAGCATCCCCCCCCCCCCGTCAATCTTCTGAACTGCAGTGGTATGTTTGTTATAACTGATGAATCTACATGGATGCATTATCACTCAGAATCCATATTTTGGGGTTCACTCTTGGTGTTGCACATTATACAAGTTTGGACAAATGTGTGACGACGAGCATCCACTATGGTAAAATAACATATGGGGTAGTTTCACTGCCCTAAAAATTACCTGCGTTCTACCTGTTCATCCCTCTCTACTGGTCTTTTTACTATCTCTGTATTTGTGTCTTTTCCAGAATGTCATATGATTGGAATCTGTACTATATCGCCTTTTCAGAGTGGCTTCTTTCACTTAGTAATATGCATTTAAGTTTCCTCCATGTCCTTTCCTGCTGTACAGTTCATTTCTCTTAAGCACTGAATAGTATTCCAGTGACTGGATGTACCAGGAGGGTGTACCAGGGTTTATTTGCCCGTTCACTTACTGAAAGACATCTTGGTTGCTTCCAGTTTTTGACTATTCTGAATAAAGCTGCTATAAACATCTGTGTGCAGGTTTTGTGTGGAAATCAGTTTTTAATCATTTGGGCAAATCAAGGAGCACGATTGCTGGAACGTATGGAAAGAGTATATTTCGTTTGACGTGAAACTGCCAAACTGTCTTCCAAAGCGGCTGTGTCATTTTGAATTCCCATCAGCAGTGAATGAGAGGTCCTGTTGTTGCACATCCTTGCCAGCATTTGGTGTTGTCAGGGTTTCGGATTTTTGTCATTCTTATAGATGCGTAGTGGTTTCTCATTTTTGTTCCAGTTTGCATTTCTTAGATGAAGATGTGCAACATCTTTTTGTATGCTTATTTGCCATTTGTGTATTTCTTCTTTGGTGTATATGTTCAGGTCTTTTGCCCATTTTAAAAATCAGGTAATATGTTTTCTTACTGTTGAGTTTAAGAGTTCTTTGCATGTTTTGAATAACAGTCTTTTTTTTTTTAATGTTTTATTTATTTCTAGGAGAGAGAGAGAGAGAGACAGCGTGAGCAGGGGAGGGTCAGAGAGAGAGGGAGTCACAGACTGAAACAGGCTCCAGGCTTTGAGCTGGCAGTCAGCACAGAGCCCGACGCGGGGCTCGAACCCACGAACCGCGAGATCATGACCTAAGCGAAAGCCAGACACTTAACCGACTAAGCCACCCAGGCGCCCCTTGAATAACAGTCCTTTAACAGACGTGTCTTTTTGCAAATATTCTCTCCCAGTCTGTGGCTGATCTTCTCATTGTCTTGACGGTATCTTTCTCAGAGCAGAAGTCTTTTTTTTAATGTATAATTTTTAAGTTTTAATTTTAAGTTGGATTATTCATGATTCAATTTTAATTTAATTTAATTTTTAAAAATTTTGTGTTTATTTATTTTTGAGATAAAGAGACAGAATGTGAGCAGGGGAGGGGCAGAGAGAGAGGGAGACACAGAATCTGAAGCAGCTCCAGGCTCTGAGCTGTCAGCACAGAGCCCGATGTGGGGCTCGAACTCACTGACATGAGAGATCATGACCTGAGCTTAAGTCGGACGTTTAACCAACTGATCCACCCAGGTGCCCCTCAATTTTAATTTTAATTCCAGTTAGTTAACATTCAGTGTTATATTAGTTTCAGATGCACAATACAGTGATTCATCTTTCCTGCTTTGCTGAAGGTTGATTGTCCATATAATTGTGGGTTTATTTCTGGGTTTCCAATATTGCTCTATTGATGTGTGTATCTATTTTTGTGCCAGTCCCCGACTGTTTTGATTACTACAGCTTTGTAATATAACTTGAAGTCCAGAATTGACAGGCCTCCAGCTTTCCTTTCCTTTTTCAAGATTCCTTTATCTACTCAGGGTCCTTTGTGGTTCCATACAAATTTTAGGATTATTTGTTCTAGTTCCGTGAAAAATGCTGTTGGCATTTTGGTAGGGGTTAAATTAAATGTGTAGATAGCTTTGGGGAGTATAGACATTGTAACTGTATTTGTTCTTCCAATCAGTGAGCACAGAATCTCTTTCCATTTCTTTGTGTCATTTTCAGTTTCTTTCATCAGTGTTTTATAGTTTTTAGAGTACAGGTCTTTCACCTCTTTGGTTAGATTTATTCCTAGGTATCTTATTATTGGCTCAATTGTAAGTGGAATTGTTTTCTTAATTTCTCTTTTTCAGAGCAGAAGTTTTAAATTTTAATAAAGTCTAGCTTGTCAACTTTTTTGTTTATGGGATCATGCTTTTGTGTTATATATAAGAAGTCACCACCGTTTAGTCGTCTAGTCTTTATGTTGTCTTCTAGGACTTTTATAGTTTTGCATTTTATATTTATGTCTTCAATGTGTTTTGAGTTAATTTTAGTGAAGGGTCTAAGATTTGGTTTTAGAATCCTTTATATTTCCCATGTGGGTGTCCACCTGTTCCAGCACCATTTGTTAAAAAGACTTTTTTTTTTTTTTTAATTATATAGCTTTTGCTCCTTTGTCTAAGATTTGTTAACTATATTTCTTTTTTAAAAAATATTTATTTATTTTTGAGAGACAGAGAGAGAAAATGAGCAAGGGAGGGGCAGAGAGAAGGGGACACAGAATCCTAAGCAGGCTCCAGGCTCTGAGCTGTCAGCACAGAGCCTGATGTGGGGCTCAAACCCACAGACTGTGAGATCATGACCTGAGCCGACGTTGGACACTTAACTGACTGAGTCACCCAGGTGCCCTGACTATATTTCTATGGATCTATTTTTATGCTCTGTATTATGTTCCATTGACCTATTTGTCTATTCTTTTGCCAATACTACACTGTCTTGATTACTGTACCTTTATGGCAAGTCTTTTCTTTTTAGTGGAAAATTATGGAAAACATTTAATAGTAACTCTATTAAGAGGTCATTGAGTTGGAAAGTTTGATTTTAAGGAATAGTTACATGAATTATATGACAATTTTCCTTCTTTGATTCAGCTATTTGTTACATTTAATCTGTATTTCTTAACTATCATGCACAATACTTTGCTAATCAAATATGTTATCAGATTGTAACCAGAATATATCATCTGCAAATAAAGACAGTTTTACTTCTTCCTTTCCAATTTGAATGCCTTTAATTTCTTATTTTGCCTGATTGCTGTAGCTAAGACTCCTAGTACTGTGTTGAATAAGAGTGGTGATAGCCGGTGCCCTTACCTTTTTCCTGATCTTAGAGGAAAACCTTTAAACTTTTCACTGTTGAGTACGATGTTAGCTGTGACTTTGTTGTATACAGCCTTTATTGTGTTGAGTGTGTTTCTTCTATATAGAATTTGTTTAGGGCTTTTTTTTTTTTTTATCATTGAAGTTGTTGTATTTTGCCAAATGCTTTCTCTGCATCTAATTGAGTTGATTATATGATCTTTATTTTTCATTCTATTAATGTATCACATTTGTTGATTTGCATATGATCAACCGTCCTTGCATCCCAGAGATAAATCTCACTTGACCAATGTCTATAATCCTTTTAGTGTGCTTTTGAATTCAGTTTTGTTAACATGTTTCTGAGAGTTTTTTGTATCTATATTCATCAAAGATATTGGTCAACAAGTTTCTTTTCTCATAGTGTCCTTCTCTGGCTTTGGTATTAGGATAATGTTGGCTTTATAAAATTATCTGGGGAGAGGTACCCCCTCTCCAATTTTTTCGAAAAGGATTGGCATTAATTCTTCTTTAAAATTTTGGTAGGATTCACCAGTGAAACCACTGGGTCCTGAACTTTTCTGTGTTGGAAGGTTTTTGATTACTGATTCAATGTCTGTTTAGATTCTCCATATCTTCATGATGCAATCCTTTTTAAAAAATGTTTATTTACTTAGTTTTGAGAGGGAGGGAGGGAGGAAGGGAGGAAAAGGGGGAGAGAGAGAGTGAGAGCGAGAGCGAGAGCGAGAGAGAGAGAATGAGCCAGAGAGAGGCAGAGAGAGAGGGGGAGACAGGTTCTACACTGTCAGCACAGAGCTTGACACAGATCTCGAACCCATGAACTGTAAGATCATGAACCTGAACTGAAATCAAGAGTCAGATGTTTAACTGACTGAGCCACCCAGGCATCCCTCTTCATGATTCAGTCTTGATTAAGTGTGTATTTGTAGGAACTTATCCATTTATTTGATTTATTGGTATATAATTGTTCATAGTAGTCTTTTATGATCCTATGTATTTCTGTGGTATCAGATACACAGTTCTTTCATTTCCAGTTTGTTTTTTTTTTTTAATTTTTTAATGTTTTATTTATTTCTAGGAGAGAGAGAGAGAGAGAGAGACAGCGTGAGCAGGGGAGGGTCAGAGAGAGAGGGAGTCACAGACTCTGAAACAGGCTCCAGGCTCTGAGCTGGCAGTCAGCACAGAGCCCGACGCGGGGCTCGAACCCATGAACCACGAGATCATGACCTAAGCGAAAGTCGGACGCTTAACCGACTAAGCCACCCAGGCGCCCCTTTCATTTCCAGTTTTATTTGTTCAAGTATTGTCTCTTTTTTTCTTAGTCTAGCTAAAGTTTTGTCAATTTTGTTTATCCTTTCCAAACCCCCCCACCCCCAAATCCCCAGCTCTTAGTTTTGTTGATCTCTTCTATTTTTCTAGTCTCTAAGCAGAGAGTTTCTGCTCTGATTTTTGTGATTGTCTTCCTTCTGTTAACTGTGGGCTTAGGTTGTTCTTTTTCTAGTTCCTTGAGTTGGGTTGCTCATTTGAGATCTTTCTTTTTTTAATATATATGCATTTATTGTTATAGACTTCCCTCTAAGAACTGCTTTTGCTGAGAACAAACTGAGGACTGAGCGGGGGGTGGGGGAGAGGGGAAGGAGGGTGATGGGCATGGAGGACGCCACTTGTTGGGATGAGCACTGAGTGTTATATGTAAACCAACTTGACAATCAACTATAAAAAAAAAAAAGAGCTGCTTTTGCAACATCTCATAGGTTTTGGTATGTTGTGTTTTCATTTTCTTTAGTTTGGAGATATTTTTAAATTTCCTTTTTGATGTCTTCTTTGACCCACTGGTTGTTCAAGAGTATGTTGTTTAGTTTCCATATGTGTGTAAATCTCCTTGTTTCTCATAACCTTGACAGCCCATGTGGAGTACTGGCTAGAAATCAAGTACAATGTCCCCAATACAAGTTTGCTTGATGTTTTCTCTTAATTAGATTAGAGTTACTTTTTTTTTTTTTTTTTTTAAGGAATACCACAGGGGTGAAATGCCTTTTTTATCGCATCATATCAGGGCATAAATGACATCCATATGACATTAGTGGTGATGTTAACCTTCAGCACTTGGTTATGGTAGTGTTTTCCAGGTTTCTCCAAGGTAAAAATATTATTCCTTATCTGTCATCGCCATTAACATGTAAGATCTATGAGAATAGAGATGCTGTGTGGTTTATTTACTGCGGTATCCCCAGTGACGAGAGAAGTGCACGGTCTTAGGTACTCAATGAATATTTGTTGCGTCAATAAATGGAAGCATGACTTAGATGATCCTTAGCTTCCCATTCTATTCAACTCCTTTTAAAAAATTGTTTTGACCATATGTGTGACTAGAGAGTCATCTGTTTTGCTAACAGCAATTATATTAGGGCATTTCATCTATATGCATGAAATGTGGTACAGTGCCTGCCACCAGTTACCCAAAGTATATGGGCATTAGTATATATTGGTTGACATGTGGCTTGCTACAGGTGACTTACTTCTATTTTATTTTGGCTTGAAAAGCCAGGGCAAGATTATCTAGGCCAACTCTTTCCAGGTTGGGAGTTAGCATATTGCATTTGAATGAGCTTAGGTTTTGGTACAACCTAGATTTTCAAATCTTATTCCTGCCACTTCTTAGAATTGTGTTTCAGGGCAAGTTATCTAGCTTCTTTGAATTTCCTCATCTCTGCTATGGGAGTAATTGTTCTTTTCTTATAGGTTGGTATTAGGATTTAGTGAGGTCACGTGGCAAGTGCCTACTCAGTGCCAGGAATTTTGCCCAATAAACACTGATTTGCTTACCTTTCCACAGTCTTCTGCAGCATATGGTTGAGTTCATTCTTCTGTCCTGTGACAGTCATTTTCTACAAAAGAACATCTTTTTTTTAATATTTAATTTTTATTTATTTATTTTATTCATTTTCGAGAGACACAGAGAGATAGAGCATGAGCAGGGAAAGTGCAGAGAGAGAGGGAGACACAGAATCTGAAGCAGACTCCAGGCGCCGAGCTGTCAGCACAGAGCCTAACGTGGGACTCGAACCCATGAACTGTGAGATCATGATCTGAGCCACCCAGAGGCCCCAAAGTAACATGTTTGTTTTTTTTTTTAATATTTTTATTTATTTCTAGGAGAGAGAGAGAGAGAGACAGCATGAGCAGGGAAGGGTCAGAGAGAGAGGGAGATACAGACTCTGAAATAGGCTCTAGGCTCTGAGCTGGCAGTCAGCACAGAGCCCGACGCGGGGCTCGAACCCATGAACCACGAGATCATGACCTGAGCGAAAGTCGGACGTTTAACCGACTAAGCCACCCAGGCGGCCCCCAAAGTAACATGTTTTATCTGGAAGATCAGTGTAGACAATTCCAATTCATTAAAAAGCTGATGACTTAATAATTTGCTTAGAAATAGGCTGTGGCTTCTATTATAAAATTCATCTGACATATGCAGAAAGAATCACTATTACCTTCCTCTGGCAAGAAAGCTGATGGAACATAAATACTTTACAAATGTGCACAGCACGCTTTACCTTCATGCAATGCCTGCACCTTGAAGAAATATCATATGGGGCCCTGCAGTGGATGTGGCTCAACGTGAAATTTGTCACTTTCCAAGCACTTGCAATACTGCCCCATTTCTTATACCCCTGCACCGCACATGCTTATTTGGTAGTGTCAGTCTGCTTCCTTATTTCAGTAGCTGAAGTGACACAGCCCTGTTTTAGAATTTGCCAGGTGATTGAAGGTGCCAGGCAGGCCTATATTATCCCAGTAATGGCACCGATTCCTGGTGCTTAAAGAAGAGAGGACTGTGAGCATTTAGCTTGAGGGTGATGTGTTCCGTGGGAATATATATTCTTGGCAAGTTGTTTATGACTCTTCTTCTTCCGTACAGCCGGAAGAGCAGAAGAACGTATTTCAAATTCCCATTGGCAAGGGCTCCCGCTTCTTTTATAAGGATTTGTAAAATTCCATCCCTTTGAATCTTGTCAACAATCTCTGGGTATCCTCCAGGCTTTCTTTCCTAAAGCCTTCAACACGCAGAGCTGAGTGGACTGGGCGGGGAAAATACAAGGAAGAGTGTGTGCTTGTGAGTGTGTGCGTGTGTATTTATCTGAGGCTTCTTGATTGAAGTGCCAATATATGTTGCTTTCTGCTTTGAATTTACTGCAGTAACAAATTGGAAGCATCCTCCTGCCTGGTGACGTATCGCAGGCGAGCCTCACCGTTTGTTTAGTGGAGTCAGCTTGATGTAGGTCAGCACTCGGGTCTTCCTTTTGGTTCATTTTTTGTTCCCTTCTTCGGGGCGTCTCAGCAGCTGTTGAGTCTAGAGGGAAGACATTTCCCTGGAGCTGTGATCGTTCTCCATGTGGAGAGAGAAAGGGATCATGTTCAGCCTTTAGGGACCATAGGCGTGGTGGAATTTGCACGTTTCATTGTTTGAGAGTGTGTGCATTTTCAATTTGCCACTTCTTTTGGAAAGCATGAATCACCAAAGATGGGTGAGACAGTTTTCACTTCTTCCCAAATTATCAGATAAAGGATATTGGAGATTGTCTAACCATGCAAATTGCTTTGTGGTCTGCAGGTTCTTAAAAGCACTTCAGTGTAGCAACATGGATGGACCTTGAGGGTGTTATGCTGAGCGAAATAAGTCAGGCAGAGAAGGGCAGATGCCATATGTTTGCACGTATAGGAGGATTCGGAGGAACTTAACGGAGGACCGTGGGTGAGAAGAAGGGGAGAAATAGTGGGGGAGAGGGCGGGAGGCAAACCATGAGAGACTCTTGAATGCTGAGAACAAACTGAGGACTGATGGGTGTGGGGGGAGGGTGGTGATGGGCATGGAGGAGGGCACCTGTGGGGATGAGCACTGGGTGTTATATGGAAACCAACTTGACAATAAACTATTTAAAAAATAAATAAGAAAAAGCACTCCATAATTGCTCTTAGAATTTGGCATGACCCGAAGTTTTTGAGGTTTAGGAGCAAATGGCATAAAAGCAATAGTCATCTTACCAGGAGAAAAGACCTCAGTGATTTCTTTTATTTTTTATGGGTTGATTCAGATTCCAGTTTCTTTGGGCCTGTAAACCAGGATTCTGGGAAGAAATGAACTGGCTGGTAAGCACAGTCAAACAGGCATGATTTCCCCATGACCCCTGTGATGATTAATTTTATGTGTCAACTTGATTGGGCTAAGGGATACTCATGTAGCTGGTAAAACATTATTTCTGGATGTGTCTGTGAGGGTATCTCAGGAAGAGATGGGATTAAAAAAAAATATTTAGTTTATTTTGAGAGAGAGTGAGCGAGCAGGGTGGGGCAGAGAGAGAGGGAAAGAGAATTCCAAGCAGAAATTCAAGCCTTGTGCTGTCAGTGCAGAGCCTGACGTGGGGCTTGATCCCACAACCCTGGGATCAGCACCTGAGCTGAAATCAAGAGTCAAATGCTCAACAGACTGAGGCACGCCAGCTCCCCAGGAAGAGATGAGATTGTGAATCAGTAGACTGATTCATGAGAATTGCCCTCACCAATGTGGGTGAGCGTCACCCTAACGACCGAGGGCCTGAATAAAACAGAGAGGCAGAGCAAGGGTAAATTTGCTTTCTGCTTGAGCTGAGATGTTCATCTTCTCCTTCCATCAGATATTGGTGCTCCTGAGCTTTTGAACTCAGTCTGGGACACATGCCATTGTTCCCCTGAGACTCAGGCCTTTGGATCTGGACTGAATTACATTCCCCACTCTCCTACTCACGTGACAACTTGGCCTGCACAATCAGGGTAGCCAATTCCTACAATATGTCTCTTCTTCTTCTTCTTCTTCTTCTTTTTTAACTTTTTTAAATGTTTATTTATTTTTGAGAGAGAAACAGAGTGTGAGTGGGGAGGGGCAGAGAGAGAGGGAGACACAGAATCTGAAACAGGCTCCAGGCTCTGAGGTTTCAGGACAGAGCCTGATGGGGAGCTCGGACCCACGAACCGTGAGATCATGTCCTGAGCCAAAGACAGATGCTTAACTGACTGGGCCACCCAGGCGCCCCCAATAAATCTATTCTTATCTCTCTCTCTTTCTCTCTCTCTGTATATTTCTTATTGGTTCTGTTTCTCTGGAGAACCCGGACTAATACACGCCCCTTGTATAGAAAGAAACAGATCTTTTACTTCAGATTTTGCACACGTTCACTTAGTGATTATTCTCTTGAAGCTGGTAAGTTTCATATAGCACGTTCGAGATTGATTGACTCATTCATGAAGCCATTCTGTGAATACAAAGAGATAAACACCAAGCCAGGTTGTGAGTACAAAGATAATTCAACGGTGGACCACAACATATCTCTCTGACTTGACTTCAAGCTCCTTGTCAGCCAAGGGTTTATAGTTTAGCAGGGAAAATGAACGATGAACATCAGAAAACCCTAACATAAGATAGAGAGTGAAATGTCATTAAAGCATATAAATAAAGAGAGATAGAGATTTATTGTTCCAAAGTAGGAAAAGATAACATTTGGTGGAGAGATGTGGTAAGACTTTAGGAAGGCGTTTGAGCTGGACTTCAAATTTATAGGAAAAGAAGACAACAAACATTCTAGGTGGTCAGGCACAGCCATGGAAAGGCTCAGGACATACAACACAGACATTTCTTGTGGTGGTGAGCAGGGGAGATGAGAAGAGAAATGGACAATTTTGTAGTTTAGTGCTTGTTTTGGATTTACGATTCATGGATTTCTTGGAGTGCTTCTGGGGATCCAGGGAACACAGTTAAGGATAGGTAGCACGTGGGGTGCAGCGGTTGGGGTGGGGCGTCTGGGACTGTGTGGTATTTCTGACACCACTTCTGACAACAAACATGAGGTGTTTTTCCTCACCGCTTCTCCAATACTCTGACACAACTGGGTGTCCAATTCAGTGCAGTCTGGGTACCATCTACCTGGAGTTAGTGTCAGACCCTACAAATGAAAGGGCCCAGTTCTTCAAGACTGCCCCTACTACAGATGCCAGCTGCAAGTGAGGTACTCAGGTGACGCACACTTCTGCCTGGCCAGCTACATATTTGAAGACTCCTATGACCGCCCCCCCCCCAAGTTTGATAATTTATTAGATGACTCACAGAACTCAGGAAGATGCTCTACTTATGATTACATTTGATGATAAAGGGCACAACTCAGGAAGACCAAATGGAAGAGATGCACGTGGCAAAGTATGGGAGGAGGCATGCGGAGCTTCCACGCCCTCCCCCAGCGCCTCAGCACACTGGTGTGTTTACCCTGAGCTCTCTGAACCCTGTCATTTAAGGGTTTTTATGGAAGTTTCATTACATAGGCACAGTTGACGAGCTTGTTGGCTAAGGGTGATTGAACTTAATCTTCAGCCCTTTTCTCCTCCCTGGAGGTTGGGGGGTGAAGTTGAAAGTTCTAACCCTCTGATCACATGGTTGGTTTTCCTAGGGTCCAGCTCCCACCACGAGCCACCTCACGAACATACAAAAGACAGTAAATTCCAAGGATTTTAGGAGCTCTGTGCTGGGAATCAGGGATACAGACCAAATATTTATTTATTTTTAATCATACTATAGAGGCAGAAACCATTTACTTCACATCTTGCCGCGGAGGACAGTGCCTCGAGCAGGCCTGGGTGAGGGAGGTGAAGGCAGCATGGAGCTCAGGTCTGAGGTAACAACGGGTAAGGCGGCTTGGATCCGGGCTGAGTGCGCTGCGGCTCTCCTGGGGGGGGATGAGGCTTGTGCCGAGGCTGCGTGAGGCAGGGCAGGGGTGACGAGACCTTGCTAAAGACTGTTTTACAATGTGCGGTACTGTTGGCCCTGTCTCGGGATCTCTGGCTCTAACTTAAGGTCGTTTGGAGAGAACACGGCTTTACCTTACACTTCTAGTTTGTTCTTTTCAACAGAAAATTCCTGTTACTGGAGTAATGCACTCATAGAGAAAGGGAACTGGTTCCAATTTACTGTCAGTTCTGTATAATCATCCAGGGCAATCCCTTTCTCTGCCCGGCTGTTTGTTAACAATCAAAGAGTAAATATCTGTGTAGAAAGATCTGAAGAGCATGTTGACAAGCCGGCTTGGACCATTTAAATTATTCACACTTCTCTGTGGCAGAAGAAACTTTGCAGGCAAGGACGTAGCTGAATGGCCCTAACAGTGGAATAAAGACAGCAACTCAGGATTCCACACATCTGAAGGCTGACTTTTTCCTTTCCTTCCTCCAGAGAGCTAAGAGGTCAGTCCACGTCACATCCTTGAATGCTCCAACGAATCCGTCTTAGAATTGGTCCTAGTCTGTTTGGGCTGCTGTAACAAAACACCGCAGACTGGGTGGCTTATACACCATGGGAATTTCCGTCTCACAGTTCTGGAGACGGGAAGTTCAAGATCAGGGTGCCAGTGTGCTCAGGTTCTGCTGGAAGGCCCTCTTCTGGCTTGCAGACTGGCAACTTCTCATTATGTTCTCACATGGCACAAGGTGGGCAAGCGGCTCTCAGGGACTTCTTTATTAAAGGCACTAATTCCACTAGTGAGGGCTCTGCCTTCATGACCTAATCACCCCCTGAAGTCCCCACCTCCTACAACTGTCACATTGGGTGTTAGAATTTCAGCATACGAATTTGGGGGGACATGTCTATTTAAACCATAGCAGAATCTATTTTGCAAAGACACCCTAACACCTTGAAAGATACAGAGCTTGGGGTCCCCTGGGTGGCTCAGTTGGTTGAGCATCTGACTCTTGAGGTAGATGATGTTAGATGTTCATGATCCCTGGATCGTGGGATCGAGCCCCACATGGGGCTCTGTGCTGAGCATGGATCTAACTCGGGATTCTCCCTCTGTCTTCCTCTGCCCCTCTCCCCTAGTCGTGCCCTCTGTCTTTCTCTAAAATTAAAAAAAGCAAAAAGCAAAAAGAAAGATGCAGAGCATGACTAGGAGCATGCTTCCAGAGTAGCATAGCAAGAATGCCCAAAAGGGAGAAAAGAGCTAGCATTTCAAGGGCACTCACCATATGCTGGACCCCATGCTGGCTGTTTCTCCTGCATGATCTCTTAATTCTCCCAGCAGCTCTGTGAGGTCAGCTTTACCCACTTCTATCTACAGACAAGGAAGCTGAGGTTCAGAGAAGTTAAATAACTTGTCTAAGTTCATTTTACTTGTCTAAGGTCAATGTGGTAGTCCATTTGACTCCATACCTAATGGCATAGTTGTGCACACTTAAGTTCCAGAGACTGATTTTAGACTTAGGAGTAATCTTGTAGTAAATAGACAACTATATTAAATAGACTTAGACTTATTTTTAGGGATTATCCACTCCCACACCTCTACCAGGTGGTCTTCTGGTTTTGGCTTTACTTCCAGTCAAGGCAAAGCCCAAAGGGGCAGCAAGTTGAGGACTGATTCCAAAGTCCGCCTGCAAGAGTAGAATGATAAGAAAGGGAGAAAAGTATGAGAAGAGGATTAATGGAAAGAGAAGGGCTAATCTTGTGAGCAATAACTAATGTGGCTCAAGAATAGACTCATAGATGAATGCAAGGAAATATATTTTTCTAGAAGCAAACTCTAAAAGTTAATACACAATAAAAGAAGCATTTTGGGGTGCTGGGTGGCTCAGTCAGTTAAGCTTCTGATTTTGCCTCAGGTAATGATCACACAGTTCGTTGGTTTGAGCCCCGCGTAGGGCTCTGCTGACAGCTCAGAGCCTGGAGCCTGCTTCAGATTCTTTGTCTCCTTCTTTCTCTGCCCCTTCCCCATTCATGCTCTGTTTCTCTCTGTCCCCAAAATAAATAAACACTAAAAAAATTTTTTTTAAATGAAGAATTTCAAGTCACTGAGAAAAATTTAGATAGCTATATAGAAAAATTAATGCAGATCATGACTTTATGTCATGCCCAAATAAATTCCAGGTGCATTAGTGCATTGTGTTTTAAAGAAGTGAAAATGCTAGAAGAAAATTAAGATTAATATTTATCTGATTTCTGAATGAGAAAGGGTATTTGAAGCATAAACTCCGTAGGAGAAATCACAAAAGAAAAGATGGATAGATTTGACTATATACAAATATATGTAAAAAATATAAACAAAGATTTAAAATAATTGATAATTTGGGGAAAAGTTTACAAGAAATATGACTAAGAGTGAATAACTTTAAAATATAATATGTTCACTCAAGTCAATATGGAACAATGTTAATGCCCTAAATCTAAACTGAGCCAAATGTATGAAGACATGGATTACTTGAAGAGAATTTACAAGTGACTTGTTAACACATATTTAAGAAGTTCATTGTCACTAGTAATCAAATCAAAGGCAATGAAAAATTTTACTTAATCATTGAGAATTATCCGAAGATTTAAACTTGGTGTGGGAAAATGTATGCTCACATACTACTGGTAGAGAGCAATTTTTAGGCCTATCTCTGACATTTGGGAGCCCAAGGAGAAAATATGGATGGAAGCCCATATGCTACTTATCTAAATATTTAAATATAGGGTGCCTGGGTGGCTCAGTCCGTTAAGCGTCCGACTTTGGCTCAGGTCATGATCTCATGGTTCGTGGGTTTGAGGCCTGCGTCAGGCTCTGTGCTGACAGCTAACTCAGAGCGTGGAGCCTGCTTCAGATTCTGTCTGTCTGTCTCTCTCTCTCTCTCTCTCTCTGGCCCTCCCTTGCTCACACTGTCTCTGTCTCTCTCTCTCAGAAATAAATAAAACATTAAAAAATATTTAAATATGTAATTGAATTCAAAGGATATACATTTGAAAATATCCCCATTACACATGTAAATTAAGCTCAACGTAAGAAATGGAAAATTAGAGTTACGTATTATGTATGTTTTTAAGTTATTTTTCATCTAAAATACTCACAATCACTTTAAATTTTAAAGGCAAATGAAGGTTATAAATAATGACTATCAGAATTTTAGATAAGAATTATTTGAATAAATTTTAGTTTAGTTTTAAATATTTAATTAAATATTAGCAAATGTTCTTATAGATGTAAAGCTATTTGAAATTGTTTAATATCAATGTTCATGAAATCGCTAACATAAAGAATTGTTACCATGCATTATGCATGTTATATCTTTACCTCCACAGACTCAAATTTAAGAGTAATATAAGTTGGTTAATATTGCACAGTGCTCCTCTTCGTACTGCAAAGAGGACACCAATTCTTGAATATGTTAGGAGCTATACATCTAGAATGAAGGGAAATTGGAAAGTAAGCACACAGTACTACTAGCAAATGGTACTTTCTTTTCTAAGAAGCTACTGCATTTATGCTGACAGGAAGGGTTTGTCAGGTTAATTTGTCTTTCTCTTACCTACGTGCTTCCTACCTCTCCAGAGAAGTGTCCATCTCTGACGTGGCAGTGGCATAACTCATAAATCTCACAGGTATTCAGATGTAGTTACTTTGTGTTTTAAGGACATCTGGCGAGAGAGCTGAGGCTGTGTGTCCCTGGAGCCTGCGTAGCCTTATTCATGAAAGTGGGTGTTTAGGGTTATGGCTAATGTTGTTCCCCGGATCCTGACTGATTCTGGCACTCATTTATTCTTTAGTAAATGCAGTGTGTGTGTGCGTGTGTGTGTGTGTGTGTGTGAGAGAGAGAGAGAGAGAGAGACATCGGTGGCCTTCTGATGTGTGGGCTTGTTATCTGGGTTCAGAGGCAGTGAGTACAATATACATCAAAAGCCTTGGAACTCTGAAGACACTCCATTACATCTTTGTTAGGCTAAGTTAGGGCTGGACAAAGGAATTCTATAGGCTTTAACTCAGTGATTCCGTTAAAAAAAAAAACAAAAACAAAAACTACCCTAAATAAGTGAGCAAATACTGGAAACTGTGGGCAAAGATTTGTATACCAAGTTGCTTATTGTGACATTAATGAAAATGTTCAAGAAGAGGAAAAGCTAGGTACATTGTGATATCTCTGTCATGGCATACAGTGCTAGAACTTTATAAACGCATGGGAAATACTTACGGCGTAACGTTAAATGACAATGTGAATTATATAAACTATGATCTCAGTTAAGAGAACCATATACATAGAAGCAAAGACAGGAAGGAAAGGCATCAACATTTTAACAGTGCTTATGTCTCTGAGCTGTAAAAGTAAGGTTAATTTATCTTCTTTCTTTAAAAGTAGGCTCCATGCCCAGTGTAGGGCTTGAACTCATGACCCTGAGATCAAGAGTTGCACACTCTACCGATGGAGCCAGCCACTGGCCCCAGTTAATTTATCATTTTAAAAATATTTGTACTAATTCTTCTGGTTTACTATTATGAGCACATTAGAGCTTTAAGGTTAACTAACGTATTGCTTCACAAGTGCGGAATGGGAGCCTCAGAGGCAATGCGTGTTCATAGTAGAACATGAACACTAGTGTTGGTTCTTGCTAAAAAGGGGATTTGGGATTATAGAAGTCTTTCTTTTCTTTCTTAAGATTTTATTTTCAATCAATCACTATACCCAATGTGGGGCTCGAACTTACAACCCTGAGACCAAGAGTTGTGTGCTCTACTGACTGAGCCAGCAAGGCGCCCCTAGTATAAGGCTTTCTTGTATATCTCTCTGATCAAGTAAATTTGTCACATTTTGGGTAAACATTTGTTTTAATTAGGGCACACTACTTTCAGAGTTGTTTCTGTTAGGCTGTTTTCTGGAGATTCCTTTAGGTCTCTCAAAAAGAAAACAGAATAAAAGATCCTCAGTTTTCTAGGAGAATCAAGGGACAGGGATGCATGCAGATGGTATAAATGAGTTTTTTTAATCTTGGTTTGAAAATCATAAGCATCCAAAATAGTTTTAAGTTTAGTGTCTGACTAAACCTCATAATGAGCTTTATTGACAGCCCTTTGCCTGTAAGCACTGGATAAATATCATGTTACAGTAAGCAGAGTGAACCAGAGACCACAAAACTCTTTTCTCCGACCCTTACTTAGCCTGACAACGTTGTAATGGCAATGTCTTCATCATTTGTAGTTTGGTTATATTCTGTTTTCTTCTGATATGGAGAGGCAGCTTAACCTAGTAGTTGAGAACATAGGATTCGAGATATGTTACATGGAAAGAGGAAGTCTTAAGAGCAATATTTATATTCTGAACAATTGTCAAAAAAGAAACAAACAGTTGCCTCTTTTGTGTATTGTATTAGGCAGCTTAGGTTAGGATATGCTGCAGTAACAAACACACCACAGATCTCATTAGCTGTCAGTAGTAAAGTGAGTGGCTTACCCATGTTACGTGTTGGCTGTGGGTTGACTATAGCCCTGTTTTTCATCGTCACTCTGGGATCCAGGTTGAAGGAGTATTCCCTCTCAGGGACATCACTATTCTCATGGCAAAGGAGAGCAAAGATGGTGGAAGCACATGATGACGCTTAAAGTTTCTACTTGGAAGCGGAGAATGGATATCTTTGGCCAAAAAAGATACATGACAAAGCCTGAGGTCTACAGGGTAGGAAGTATAATCTTTCCTGTGGCCTAGAGGGAGGGCCACAAACATTTTGAACAGTAATTCAACCTACTTCAAGTATGTGTATAATTGTGTGTGTGTGTGTGTGTGTGTGTGCGCGCGTGCGCGTGCACACGCACACGCAAGAATTAGAGAATAAATCAATAAAATTGGAAGCAGGAAATCAATAGAGAAAATCGCCAGAACTTTTATTAGTTAAGGTACACTATAGCTTGGAGAGCATGTAGTTTTCAAAATGAGCCAGTAAATTCATTTGAAAGAACACAGGGAATCATGTGGAATGGTCTTGGACAAGCTAAGAGAAGTCAGGACCAAGACACGTTGTCAGGGTGAGACCGTGAGAGCTGGAGACAGAAGCTCAGGCTCTAGAGTCTTTTGCCCTTGGGCGGTCCCTTCACCTTTGTGCTGCTTCGATTTTCTCAGCGAAAGTATCTGCTCCACCTGGTAGTGAAGATCTTTTCAAGCTGGCAAAGATAAAAATGCTCTGTAAACCTAAAAATGAAAAAAGATTGTAATTTAGGTCATGATACAACTTGTGCCTTATTACTTTAGTTGAAAGCCCCCCCCCGCCCCCCCCTTAAATCATGTGGCTATTTGCCTCAGCTCTTTAGAACACTTGCTGTCATAGTCTAAGTATGGAGAATATCTTAGCAACAGCAGTTTCCCAGAGGAATCCCATCTGGGCACTACGATCTCTTGGGAAAGCAAAAAGGAGTAAATCTGAAGATTTATGTAACAACAACATACCCTTGGGAAAGAATTAACTCAAGCGTTCTAAAGTATTTGATATTATACACACCTATACACACACTAGTGGCTTGTGGCCATTTAACTTTAAATCAGTTAAAATTAATGAAGTTCAGTTCCTTGGTGTGATCTACCCCAGCCCTCACCCACTTCACCTTCTGTGACTGTCGCCCTCCCTCACTCGGGGCCACCCACACTGGCCTCTTGGGTTTTCAGAACACAGAATGCACATTCCTACCTCAGGGCCTTTGCCCATACTGTCTGCCCCCCATTCTTCCCTCAGCTACTTTTATGGCCCACTATCTCACTTCATTCAGGTTGCTGCTCAACGTCTCTTCATCTGAGGAAGACTTTGTCTTTATTTTGTTACATTTATCTTATGTAGGCTAAATTTGTAAAATATACAGTATGATATGTAGTGATAAATGATTAGGAGACAAATAAAGGAGGTAAAGGGCGAGAGGTTTTGTTCTGTTTTGCCTTTTAACAATTTTAAATAGTCCAGGCTAATGTGACATCTTAGTAAAGAGTTAAGAAGGGCAAGAGCGACCATGTAGATATTTGGGGGAAGAACATTTCATGCAGGGACGGCAACACAGGCCGTGACCCTGAGCAGGAGTGGGCCGGGCCTGTTTGAGAGCCAAAGAGCCATGACTCATTGTATGGCACGTCACTGTGGTTGACTGGCGTGCGCCCTCCCCACACCTTTGTAAGTATTCAGTGTACTCTTCCCGGTGACGCCTCGTGAGGGTGCCCTGATGGATCCGAGTGAATCCACCCTGTTCGGGAAGCTATAATACGAAATGTTGGAGGAGTTCAGAGCAGGGAGCAAATCATTGTAGGATGAAGCATGTGAATCTTTGTGTAGACCTTGAAGTAGAAGGTTCTACTTGGTACAGTAGAACCAAGTTATTTCTATGACGCTGCTTCTAAATTAATGACAGCCCTTCCACCCCATGGCCTCAGCCCGAAATCTCTCTGGGTGTTCGCTCGGATTCTTCCTTCTCCCTCACCCCAACTGCTAATTGGTCACCAAATCCCGTCTGATTTTCTACATCTCCTTAGAATCATTCTTTCCAGGTCCTTGTTATCCACCACTGGGTGCCTACAGGAGCTTCCCTGTCTTACCCTTTCTCCAAAGTGACCTTTATAAAATACAAATGGACTATATTCCTGTTCCTTAAGAAACCCACTCAGTGGCTCTCCCTGGTGTACAGGGGGGTCCACACCCTTTGGGAGGCGCTCCCAGCCTCAGCACCCACTGTTCCTCCTCTTGTTCACAGGGTTCAAACCACACTCAGTAACGCGGGGCTCCCGCATGGCCATGTTCCGGAGCTTCACCTCCGCCTCACCAACATGCCAGCAACGCCACTCCCTGCCTGCGTTAACTAACTCTCTCCTGCCCTTCGGGACTCCTCTCAAGCATCACCCCCTCAGCAAGTCATTCTTTCAACAGGTTTTTGTTGAGCCTGTCTGTGAAGGCACTGAACTAGGTGTTTTATGTATAAAACATACAGGATCCTTGTTTTCCTAAAGATTTTGTCTAATCGTTTTTAGTCATTGAACAAGCTGACCACTGGACCGAAATGGCTCCAACGTCGTAGCAGCCTACACAAACAAACTGAACCCCAGGCCAGAGTCAATTCCTGTAAATGCCTCAAGGTTAGGAAATTGAAACTTAAGAACAACAGATCACAGCTAACTAGGCTTCCCTAAATAAGGCAACTCAGGTTATAGCCAAGCAGGTGATTTCTTCACTATGTTTCTGTGTCTTCTCTATGCGACTCTTTCCCTTCGCTCCTGACCAATACCCACTTTTGGTTCGGCGCTGCCCGAGTCAAATCAATAGTTGTTCCAGTAGATTTTCAAAAACTTCATGTACCTCAGTTTATCCTTTAGCACACTAATTGCTAACAGAATTTGTTTGGAAAGACAAACACTAATCAGGGAAGCACAGATAAACATATAGCAAAAGTTGCATGAGTTGCCTTGAGGGAAAACCCAGAGAACAATGGAAGTGACCCTAGGGTGGGACGGGGATCTGCTGTAAATAGAAGGCTGAGGAGGTGACAGTAAAGCTGATGCCTGAAAAATGACAAAGGACTAGCCGAGTAAGCTAGGTGACGCTGTAGGGAGTCACTTAGAGGATTCAGGGCAGCGTTTTGGACTGAAGGAACCAAAGGGCATGAGTATGAGCGGGAAAGAACCTGGTGCACCGTAGGAATTGGAAGCAGGTTGGTAATGGAGTTGGAGTTTGGTGGGCCATGGGGGGCGGGGGGCAGAGGCAGGGGTGGGGAGTGCAGAGCTAGCAGGGCTAGACCTTGCACGACTGTGTGCCCAAACAGAAAAAACAAAAGCAAAAAACTTTGGATTTTAGTTGAATGTATGGCAAGTCCCTGAAGTTTTCTAAGCAGAGGAATGACCTGATTTCATGCATGGTTTAAAAGGCTCACTCTGGCTACAATCTGGAGAATGGCTTGAAGGGAGGTCAAGAGTGAAAAGAGCAGTGTCTCCCTCTCTGAATTAGGGGCCCCTCCTGTATATTCCTAGACCACCTGGTGCTTCCCCATGGCATGCAGTCGGTGTTCAATGAATGTCTTTTTCAAGGAAGGAAAAAGAAGCGCACTGAACTAAGTATCAGACCCAACTTTTCTCTCTAGGTCTCTAGCTCTCTTATTTGAAAGAGGAAAAAAAAAAAGTCTCAACTAAGGAACTGTTTAAAATTTGGTGACTATTTGCTGCAGAAGAAAGGGCATTTTGGTGAGGCATCAGAGTAAGGGGTCTGAAGGAGATTGGCCTAAACTGGGTATATGCTGGACATGGAGTGTGGACAGGAGATTGAAGGGAGGCTCGCTTGACCAGAGTAGGTGGTTGAGTAGCCATTTTTAATTACTGGAGTTTCTCTGGATTGTGGAAAACAGTTCTAAATGTACAGAGAAAACAGCTGAATCTCCCCACACTCATCAAGGTGGAAACAAGCTAACGTGCGCGTGAGCAGCCCACGCTCAGAGCCCACTCTGACTGCTCTACTTACAGCAAGGAGCTGGCAAGCTCTTAACGCTCTGTGGTTTGTGCAATGAGAATTTATACACCAGGCACAATAGCACAGCGAGATAAAAAGGATACCAAGTAGGGTGAATGAAATTAAAGATACATACGATAAGATAAATTTGGCATTTCATAAACTCGTGTTGGGGGAGGGAGAACTCATTAGGCTGTGAGAGTGAATCACGGGGACATTGGGGTCCCACTGGCAAAGCATCCCTCACCGCAGGGTAAGTCTCCGGTTGTCGTGGGGCTCCGCATAGAGGGCGGATTGATGATGATCCCTTCTTTATTGAGATTTCAGGCTCACATCTCATTTATGTTTATGCCTGCCAGATGGCGGAGCCTTTATTTGTCACTGCATTTCTTAGCCATTTTCTTGATCTCTGAGGCTCGAGTGCACAGATGCTCAAAATGGTACAGTAAGTACGTCTGGGAAATGCACCGGTAAACACTAAAGGGAACAGACAATGCCGAGGCCAGGAGTTTATTCCACAGGATAACAGGGATGAGGTTAAGAAAAAGAAAGATGGATGTTCAATATCAAGGAAAAATACCCTGGCCATTCGACTTAAAGAATGACTTCCCAAGAGAGGCTGTGAAAATCCCGCTGCTTGAGGCATTTGAGAATAGACTAGATTCTGGAGATTATCCTGTAGGGAGTCAGATGTACTCTGGTCCAGGGAGTGAAGGAAAATAGCCACAAAACCCACAGAATTGTCTTTTGTGGTTATGATTCTGGCAGCCCGGCCGGGTCTTGCTTTATTGAATCCTTTGCTATAACCAGTATGAATTTACCCAGGCTGAACTGAAGAACTACACTTTAGAATATGACTCCTGGTGGGCCCCCGTGTTCATGACCTGGCTGGCTAAGAGGCTGTGCTGCTTACACATTGCCCTGGTTGATGCCCTCTCCTTCCCCCCCCCCCCCCCCCCCCGCCTTCCCTCCTCTCTCTTCTCCTTCCCTTTTATGCCCTCCCCTACTCTTCCCTGCTCGCCTTTCCTCTCCTCCCCTCCCTTTTTATTCTCTTCTCCTCAACAAAGGCGTAGATATGGGGTGACAAAGGCTTGGACACCATTCCTCTGAGTCTTTCTGGTGTGTCTTTTGGATGCCTGCTCTCTGCTGCTCATTGCACTGTGGTTTGGCATTTGGAGGAGGATATGGGTCTAAGTCTATCAGAGTTGATGTGAAACATGGGAGCTGCTGAGGTCTGCTGGCCATTCCACAGTGGACACGCCCTGCAAAGCCTGCAGAATTGCAGTTAAAATTTGCTCCCTGCTCCTGCCCCAGCCTGCCCAGAGGTCAGCTAGGCGTTCTGAGTCTTCTCTGTTTCATAGCTATTGTTAAGGATTTGATGGAGGCGAGGTGAAGGAGGAAGGTTTTCATTCCCTAAGATCAAACTGAACTTGTCATTCAAGTTCAACTGTAAAAGACTCTAGAGTAAAAATATTGAAGGCCAAATGCTCATTCTTCTTTCTTCTTCTGATCAGTGCTAATTGATCTACAAACAGTTATATTTGGGGCAAGTCTCTGAAGCTGGAGCTGGGACAAGTTGCTGATGTGGTCGTAGAGCAGGGGTGAGTATAGGGATCCAGGCAAGTCAGGAGGCTGGTAAGAAGGTTTGAGAGACATATCCTTGGTGAATGCCGTGATTCAGTGCCTTGTCACTACGAGCCATAGCCCAGCCCAGCCCAACTCGGCCTTCCGAAATGTGCACGATCATAAAAATCTGAGGAGCAGTCAACACAACAAATTGCAACCTGTTAAACGTTGCCTATTCACCCTTTATTGTGGGCTAGGCCCTGTGCGAGGTGTTGTAAGAAAAACAAAGATGAATAACACCCAGTTTGGGCTCTCAAAGAAAATACGACTAAGAGGAGGAAAAAGCCAACACAAATGACCATAATAAAGGGCAGTGCCAGATAACCCCTGGGGTGTTTGGTGCACCAACAACCAAGTCTCTGATTCTCCAGACACCAACTTGGTGTTCAGTGATTCCGTTCGATTCTGATACTACTTCGCGTTAGTGGAGACCCTACAGGCTAAAGGCTCTGTGCTACCAGGCCGCCTCCCACTTCAGATGTCAGGCATGGGTCCTGGGCCTTCTATAATTCTCACCTACCAGCCATAAATGGGGAGGGGGGGGTGTCATCCCATGATCCCCTCCTCAGGTTCGGTTATATGGTAGACTGGCTCAGAGAACTCAGCAATGTATTTTACTTACATTTATTGATTTGTTATGAAGGATACAAATGAACAGCCAGATGAAGAGATATATAGGATGGGGTCTGAGGGGGTCTCAAGCACAGGAGCTGCTGTTCCAGGGAGCCAGGGTACACCACCAGACCAGCACGGCGATATGCTCACCAACCCAGATACTCTAGGAACTCTGCTGTTTACGGGTTTTATGGAGGTTTCACTTACACACGATTGATTAAATCATTGACCATTTGTGATCTGACTCGTCTCTAGTCCTTCTCCCCTTCCTGGAGTTGGAGGGGAGGGCTGACATTTCCTAGCTTGTAATCAAGGTTTGGTCATTCTGGAGACCAGTCCCCATCCTGGAGCTATTCAGGGGACCTCAACAGCCAGTCATCTCATTAGCAAGCAAAAGACTCTCATTGCTTTGGAGATTCCAAGGGTTTTAGGACCCGAGTGCCAGAAACTGAGACGAAGGCTCAATATTTTTTATTATGCCACAACCACCGTAAGGAAATTACATGGAAAGCATCGTGTGACTTCAAAGAAGGAAGATCATATCTCTTTTTTTTTTTTTTTAAGAAATCATATTGTGATATCACATAATGCAGAAGAACTTGGGTTCCAGATATGACTTCTGGAGCAAATCTCACAGCTGCTCTTCTGCTTCTTCGTTGGTGTCCTCAATCACAAAATGGAACAATGTCAGTTCCCCTGGAAAGAGTTTAAAGGACCTCAGATCTCTTCCCGGTGGGAACTTCCTGTGCCAGAGTGTTATTTTGCTTGTCGGTTCAGTCCTCTATAGAGCTCAACTATGTTGTCTTTTTTCCCCCCAAGAAATCACAACAAGATGAGGAGATTAAGGTTTGAAACTTACAATCCCATTATCTGTCAGCCTATGAAAGATAAAAAGTGCCACTAGTGTATCCAGAAAGTCATTTTTCAGTAGCCACGGGTGACAAGAATTACATTTCTTTGCTAGGAGATCTTGATGCAGTGTATCATAAATATTCAGGTTCTGTAGACTTTTAAAAAAGATGTAATATCTCCTTTTTTTGTATAACACTAGCTTCAAGGTCAGATTCAGGATGACTCAAAAACAGGAACTAGGAATTCTTATGCATGAGCGAAAAGCAGCAGTTGGGGAGTGGGCTGCAGGAGGCCGAGGAAGTAGAAACTGAAAAGTGAAGTAGGGGTCGGGGTATGGGTCTGGAAGTCATATCCTGAGGTGGATTACCCTTAGACCCAGGCGGGTGGGCCTCTGCTCTGGTCTTAGCTTTCATGGGACTGGCTCTGACCCTCCTGCATCTGTGCCTTTCTGATAGGATGGAAGTCCGGGCGGCCAAGGGTGTGTCCACCTGGGGCCCATGTCCTCTTGCTTCAAAACCATATTCTAGGTACCAGAGACACCAGAATCCCTTGCCCGGTCACTAAGCCTGTATGAATGTCTTTCCCAGGTCTATCCTTTTGAGTGAGGGCTAATCATACCACCTGTGTACCCAAAGGGTGGCCAAGGGGTGGTGGTTTGGCAGGGGTCAGGGGAGAGAGAGAGGCTGGGTGAGCTGGGATGCCCATATGCACATGGAAAAGGTCTTCTATGATCTGAGTATGGCTAGCAGAGAGAAGAGAGAAAGGAGTGGGTTGTGGGCCCGGGGCCTCCGTGTGTACTGTTGCCTTAGGCTTGCAGATGTGAGGAGCAGGCCTGTGTAGGAGTCCAGGCTTATAACATCCCAAGCACAAACTGAATTTGCAAGTAGTTCCGAATAGAATTGAGCTGGCTTGCCCTTGTGCTAGACTCGATCTTAACTGTTTTTGTTTCTATCTGCCATGTCGCTCATAGGGCACATAGTTCATGGTAGTAGCACGAGGACCTCCTAGTCCGCAGCTGTGGTCCTTGAGAGAAAGGAGTAACTTAGAGAAAGACTGTCTGGTCTAGAATTTAGGAGAACCCCACGATGTCCACACACCGAGAGGAAGGAAGCACTGTTCCTTGAAACTCTCACAGGGACTCTGGTATCAAATGCAGTCCTGTCCTGAGATCTGGCCCGGCCTGTACCTCAGGGCCGTTTGAGTGCCTGCCCTGAACTTTTCTCATTCCCCGTCTAACTCTGGAGGCAGGCAGGAGTCGCAGTGCCTTCAGATGGGACCCCCAGGCCCCGTAGCAGGACCCACGTGGGCTCTGGTGCCTATTACTCCCCTTTAGGGCTTTCTTCCCTCATCTGCCACTTGTGTAGGGTTGACCAGATGCCCCAGGAGATCTGAGCCTCGTGCCTGTGACGTTGTTCCAGGACTGGGACCAGGACCCAGGCCTAGTTGGGGAGGGCGATGTGGAGATTGGATCGCTCCTGCTGACTGGCTGCTCTTTCTTTCGTGGGGTCATCTGATGTTGGGCCACGAGGTGTGCTAGTGGGCAGATTTTGGTGACTGTAATTATTTATACATAAATGTTTATATATTTACCTGGGCCCCACACTCCCTGGGGGCAGCCATGGTCACATGCTTGTACAAATATCAATCTTTCCCCAAGTTCCCCTCCTCACTCTGCTGTCTCCTAAATCCCATAACAAGGACCCACATTCTCTAAATAGGAGAAACCCAGGGGCAGAGGAGGAGGAGGTCCTGAGGGGTGATTCCTGTCTTCTCTGACAGAGATGACATAGCTTCCAGACTCGCAGCTGCGTGGAGTCTTGCCGTTAGTTTCCATGTAGGACAGTGGTCTGGTTGAATCCTGCAGATAGGAAGATGAAGGGTGCCTCAAAAGTATTGGGAGGTAATGGATAGGGCTTCAAGGAGAATAGGGTCAGATCCCTGGCAGTGGCTAGGGGAGGAGGTGACGTGGAAAGCTTTTCTCTCACTAACACGAAGTTCCCAACATATTCTGCCAGACCCAAAATGGACCCCTTCACCACCCAAACCTCTGCTGTGCCTGCTCTGAGAAAAGACCTGTGGAAGAGACAAGATGAACACCTGAGAGATGAGATTCCAGCTACTGCTGATCCTGTGGAGAGTGGGAACTCACATTTACTGGGCATATTATATCCATCATCTGGTTTAATCCTGGTGACAAAGTCTGAAGGGGATACTGTTATTATTTTCATTTCATACATAAGGAAACCGAAGCCAGAGTGAGAAAATAATTTGCCCAAGACCATGTAGCTGGTTTTGAACCCAGGTCTATGCCACTGGTCCAGGCCTGTCTGTGCTCTGATAGCCTTACTGCAAGGATGCAGTGAGGAAGATCTCTCCTGCAAGAGAAAATCTGGGTCCTTGAGAGTCTCCCTGGGGCTCAGGAGCGAGCTCTTGGATGGGCTCTTTTAGCTGTTTTTAAAAAGCCTTGAAGTACTTTCAGTGACCAATTTTTCATTCCGAGTCAGCAGCCTTGGAACACAACACACATCAGCTACTCTTAAAAGGCAACTGAAAAGAGGGTGTGATGAGGTATTGACATTCCCCCACTCCAAAAAAAAAGAAAAATTATAGTACAGTTCTTTTCACCCAAGCACTTCAAACCCTTTCTAGAACACCTTGTGGGAAATGCTATTATCACACTTTGCAGAGGAAGAACTGACCATCTGACCATACTCAATCAGGAAACCAATGGCAGAACAAGTGTGATTTGGAGAAATGGAGCCAGGCTTATGTCCCTCTCACAGCTCAGACCCATTCACTGAGTACCCTAGCCACCTCTCATTGCAGTTGGGCCACCCTGGTCCTGGGCAATTTGGACTCTGCATTGCCAGTATCTTTCTTTTTAATTAGTTTATATGTTTTTTAAAAGGAGTTTTAAACAAATTTTAATTATTTCTTTTCTGCAGAAATCTACAAAGGTTTCGAAGAATACTCTACATACCACTAGATAGCATAGAAGCATAAGAAAGAAGTCAAACAAGAACAGGGAACAAAATGGCGTCTGTGAACAAGGCAAAACCAAACATGGCTGAAGTCGGGAGCTTGCCTTTCTTCAGGGAGAGGCCGGAGTGGCCACTTACCCTTCAACTGCCTCCAGGGGGCGCTGTGCCCAGTAGCTTCTACAGTTAGGGACCTCTCTCCCATCACATACATTTCTCAGCTTCATACTCAGAGTCCGGAAGATCTGGTTCAAATCTGGTTCTGAGTTAACTGTGGCTTTTGGATAGGATCTAACATTTCCTTATCTTGAAAAAAGACCTCCTTATATTGTTCTGAGAAATACACGAGGGGGCAAACGTAGTGCAATGGTCTGAATGTTCGCGTCCCTGAACAAGTCCTGTGTTGAAGCCCTAACTCCCAGGGTGAGGGCATTAGGAGGCAGGGCCTTGGGAGGTGATTAGGTTATGAGCCTGGAGCCCTCATGGTGGATGGGATTAGTGCCCCTCTGAGAAGGGCCCCAGGGAGTTTTCGCAGCCCTTCCCAGCCTCCCAAACTGTAAGAAATAAATTTCTGTTGTCTACAAGCTACGCAGCCCATGATATTTCTGTGACCGCAGTGCAAATGGATTAAGACACAGCATAGCATTTGCACCTTGCAGGCTCTTAGCAAGGCTTATATATTTCTCTCCCTCCTTCCCTTCTTCTGTTTTTCGTTTTTTCTTTCCTCAAGTTTTCTTTTTTAAAAAAAATGTTTATTTTGAGAGAGAGAGAGAGCAAGCGAGAGTGAGAGCGCAAGAGCCAGATTGTGGGGAAGGGCAGAGAGCAAGGGAGAGAAAATCCCGGGCAGACTCTGTGCTCTTAGCACAATGTGGGGACCTGGGGCTCAGTCTCATGAACCATGAGATCATGACCTGAGCTGAAATTGGACGCTTAACCAACTGAACCACCCAGGTGCCCCACAAGTTTTCTTTTGAAATGTGATGTGATCAATTCAATTTTTCTTTAGGATTTTAAGTAAGTTGAGGTTGCTCAGGTTAAGTAAGTAAATAAGTTTAAGTCAAATCTTACACTGTTTTCCTGGAGGGAACGGTATGGGAATCCCAAGGCACTGGGCACGGTCCCTGAGGAAGCTAAGGCCCCAGGTGGTCGGTCCACTGTGGGGCCAAGCACAGAGCAGGCCGTAGACGCTTAAAGCGTGGGTTGGGGGTGCCCCAAGGAGAGGTGCGAGTGTGTGCGTGTGCAAGGGGGCACTGGTGCGGGTATGCTGGGTGAGCGCGCCGGGGTGGCTGTGCATGTGTGTGAGTGTGTAAATGTGTGTGTAGAATCACAGGGGGAAGTCTGCCCAGAGAGCAAGACGCGCTGTTCACTCTGGAGGTGAAGAAACTAACGCAGAGCATCCTTCTCAAAACCTCTGGCGTTTGCTGACAACGCTCAGCAATCCCCTGTGGGAAGCGTGGGTGTAAGGGGAAGAGCATAAGGCTTCTTGGAGAAAAAGCCCTCTTTCTTCGGGTGTGAAGGGCTCCCCGGGGTCCTGGTGAGAGCTCAGGGACTGCCACCCTCCTCCCTGCTGACCCCTCCTTCCTACGTCTTTGTTCTCGCTTCCTGCGGCCTGCACCCCAGCCGGGCCTCCCCGCACACCCCTTCGCCAGGGCTCTTTCAAGATCCTTCTCAGCTCTCGTCTTCCCTATCATTTTTCCCCTTGGCTTTTCATCCATAGCAAGGGAAGCGTGGTAGAAAGCATCGTCTTCTACTCATGTTCCTGTAAACATCGCCAAGAGCCCGAGAAACGTCCGTTTCTGGGTTTCCTGTTTCTGGAAACCATTATTTATTGAACATGTTCCTACGGCTTCGTGAGGCTCCGAAAACCATTATTTATTGAACATGTTCCTACGGCTTCGTGAGGCTCCGATTCTTCTGTGGAATATGCCCGCAGACAGGATTCCAGTCTGGTGTTTAGAAGCACTGCTGCTTCCTTGCTTCCTGTCACCGAACAATTGCCGGCTTCCTTCATGTGAGCAAACGTGGGGAAAACCACCAGGGCGGCAAATGGCAGCAGCCCCACAACCCCCCACCCCTGGGCTTGAACCTCGGTGCCCACGAGGTGAGAGTTGTTTTAAAACTTAACAAAATATTTACCTGAGCTAGTCTCTCTATGCTTGTTAGTCTTAGTCTTTATTTTTTTTTTTTAAATGTTTTTTATTTATTTCTAGGAGAGAGAGAGAGAGACGGCGTGAGCAGGGGAGGGTCAGAGAGAGAGGGAGTCACAGACTCTGAAACAGGCTCCAGGCTCTGAGCTGGCAGTCAGCACAGAGCCCGACGCGGGGCTCGAACCCACGAGAACCGCGAGATCATGACCTAAGCGAAAGTCGGACGCCAAACGGACTAAGCCACCCAGGTGCCCCTCTTAGTCTTTATTTAAACACGTGGCTCCACTGTAATAGATAGAAGAGGAATTAGAGTCTAACGGGTCCCAGTAACAGGGAGGGACCCAGATTATACTTTGAAATTATTTACAGCCTGGCAGTGCCCATGGCTCTGGGTTATCGATGCCAGGAGAGTTCCGGTAGGTGAGACAAAGCCATTTCCAGAAGGCAATGGCAGCGTTGGCAGCTGAATTCATGGCTGGCTCCTTCCAGCTCCCCAAACTTTCTGGGGCGCAGAGAAGCATCACGCTGCCTTCTGCACAGCTCTTCCCTGCGAGGTGCTGGTGAGGCGGTCTGCTGCCTTTGCCGGAAGTGGATTCAGGCTATACTCAGCAAGTAAGTAGCTGTGACGCTTTGAACAAGTCACTTTACCACTCTGAACACCAGTTTCCTCTTCTCGTCTAGTCTAAAACACAGAAAGAACACTTACGGGAAAAGTTGTGAGGAATAACCAAGAATTATACTTGAATGAGGGGCTCAGTGCCAGCACCTAGGAAATGTTCAAGGGGTGCCTGGGTGGCTCTGTTGGTTGAGTCTGTTGGGACTTCCACTCGATGCGACCTCACAGCTGGTGAGTTCTACGCTGTCCGCACAGAGCCACTTCAGATTCTCTGCCTCCCTCTCTCTCAGTTCCTCCCCCGCTTGCACTCTCTGAAAAATAATAAATAAATACTCAAAAATTGTTAAGAAAATGTTTAATAAATAGTAGTGATGCTACAGATGGAGTATATTTCAAAGTCACAGCCTCCCTCCAGCCCTGGGCGGTGGTGATATGACTTAAGGCAAGTGTTCCTAAGATTATACTCTTTCATCTTTCTTGAGAAATGAGGGAAATTTCTCTGCGTTTTGTGCTTGTGGCTGAAGAGGCTCTTAGGGGCCCTGGATGTAGGTGGATGAACATCCTGGTGGCCAGGCATGGGCATTACGGCCATAGTAGTCGGTGACATGCAGCCGGGCTTGTAAATCACACAACAGGGTGACTTAATCCGTGTAGATCCGATTTCCCCCTGTCCGTTCATCACCTGACTTCGGTCAGTGATGAAGTCCTTTCAAAACATCGCTTGTAGTTTCTTTCTTTTTTTCTTTCACACCCAAGCCCTCATCTCCCGCCTGAGCTATTGTCAAAGTCGTTTCCCACAATGGAATATTCTTCACCTGCAAAAAGGAGATCTTGCCATTTGGGACAACATGGCCAGCCGAGAGGGCATTATGCTAAGTGGAATATGTCAGACGGAGAAAGACACTACCTACCGTATGATTTCACTCGTATGTGAAATCTAAACAACAGCACAAATGGACGAATAGACAAAAAGAAACAGACCCATAAATACAGAGAACCAACTGGTGGTTGCCGGAAGTGAGGGGATGGGCAAAATGGGTGAAGGGGAGTGGGGGGTGCGGACTTCCCGTCGTGGGATGGAGAAGTCATGGGGATGAAAGGCGCAGCACAGGGAATATAGAAAATGGTGCCGTAATAGTGTTGTGTGGTGACAGAAGGTGCACATAACTAAGGTAGAGAGCTAGTTGAATCACTGTCATACACCCGAAATGAAAGTAACCCTGTGTATCAACTCTACTTCAGGAAAAAAGTCTTCCCCCACCGTGCCCTCCATTTAATCTATAAAAAATTAAAAGTAACCTCAATTGCTTTTTCTCTCAAAAGATTCATTATGGACAGTTGGAGAATAAAGAGAAGTTACACGGAAAAAAGGCAAATAATCTCTCCACCTAGAGGAAGCGACTGCCTGTGATTTTTTTCTACGTACGCATAGATGTATTGCAAACAAGAAAAGGAGTCATAGTGTGTGCAGTGTGGTGCTACTTGCTTCTTTCACTTACGAACACAGGTATCCTGGGACGCCAGGGTGGCTCAGTAGGTTGGGTGTCCGACTTCAGCCTAGGTCGTGACCTCACCATTCCCGAGTTCCAGCCCTGCGCTGGGCTCTGTGCTGACAGTTCAGAGCCTGGAGCCTGTCTCAGTCTGCGACTCCCTCTCTCTCTGGCCCTCCCCTGCTCATGCTGTCTCTCTCTCTCTCTCCTAGAAATAAATAAAACATTAAAAAAAATAAATAAAGATAGCTTTTGGAGATACTATTCACCTACCATAAAACTCACTCACTTACAGTATACAACTCGATGTTTTAGGATATTCATAGCCACTGTTACCTAGTTCAGAGCTTTCTAGCCTTCTAAACAGAAAGCGGCCAGTCCCCATTCTCTCCTCTTCCCACCTCCCTGGCAACCGCTATCTACCCTCCGTCTCTATAAACTGGCCTGTTGGGACATTTTGTATAATTGGAATCGTACAATACGTGGCCTTTTGTGTCTGACCTTTTCGCTTGTGAAAATGTTTTCAAGGGTCATCCACGTTATAGAATTTTGTTAACGCTTTCTCTCCTTTTTTTTTTTTGTTTTTTTTTTGTTTTATATGTCTCTTTGTTTAAAAGCAAAACCATCCTGAACCCCACTTGGTGCAGTACCAGAACATTAAGAGGTACTTAAGAAGCAGGTCTACTGTTCTCATCTGACATATTTTTTAAAAAATGTTTATTTATTTATTTTGAGAGACAGAAAGAGAGACAGAGAGACGGGGGGTGGGGTGGGAGGAGAGAATCCCAAGGAGGCTCCTGACTGTCAGTGCAGAGCCTGATGTCAGGCTTGATCTCACAAACTGTGAGATCATGACTTGAGCCGAAATCAAGGGCCGGACGCTTAGGTGACGGAGCCACCCAGGTGCCCGCATCAGACTTATTTTTATTGTCAGAATTGGTCAAGTTAAGGGCTGCGTTCTCATGACTGGACAGGCTGGGACCGCATCTAGATGTTTTCCCCTGTAGGGACGTCCCTCTCTCTGGGTCGGTGTCGGCGTCAGACCCTGTGCTCAGAGAGTGGCCCCGGTGAAGGATGCCCGTGTCAGAACAGGAGTCACTTTGGTTCGGCCAAGGCTTACAGCTCCCAGTTCTGCAAAGGCGAAGTTAGTTCCTTCTGACTCGCAGTGAATGAGGTCCGTGACTCGGTTTCCCTGGTCAGGGGGTAGTGTCGTCTTTCATGTCCATTACTCCAGATCTGGCAGAAAGCTGGTGTTTTCAGAAAAGTCAGACCTCAGTTTTGACACTTGCCACTTTTCCACAGAAGGGTGGATCTTTTATGTGCAATTCAGCTAGCTTTACGGGATGCTCCACAGTAAAGCCACGCGACAAAGAAGGCCCACTCTGCTGAGGCAATGCAAAGCCGGATGTAGCTGGAGCCCTCTTCCCTTGAATTTTACACAACCTTTCCTGATTTAGTCCTCCCCTGATCAATATTTTCTTTTCACTGCTGAATAATATTCATTAATGCATAACCTTTGGGATATCCATGCATCGGATGTTGGACATTGGGTTGTTTGGACTTTGGGGCTGAAAGGATTATGCTGCTGGGAACATTTATGTACATCTTTGTTGTGGACATTTATTTTCACTTCTCTTGGGTGTACATGGGGGAGGGATTGCTGGGTCATATTGTAACTCTGTGTTTAACATTTTGGGGAACTGCCTGTTCTCCAAACCGGCTGTGCCATTTTATATTCACATCAGCAGTGTATGATGGGAATTTTCCATAACCTTGGCCAACACTTATGAGCTGTGGGTTTCAGTGTAGCCATCCAAGTGGGCACGAAGCAGTGGCTTTGATTTATGTTTCTCTCATGATTAATGACATTGAACAACTTTTAATGTGCTTATTGGCCATTTCTCTTGAGAAATGTTTTCCTCAAATTCTTTGCCCATTTATAAATGTGGTCTGTTCTTTTTGTCATTGAGTTGCATGAGTATTTTCAAAAATATGTAGCCTGGATGCAAGTTCCTTGTCAGATACATGAGTTGCAAATATTTTATCCTATTCGCATTCTTTTTGTTTAATGGATAAAATGTATTTATTTTTTAATTAATTAATTAATTAATTAATTAATTAAATTTTAGATTTACATCCAAATTAGTTAGCATATAGTGCAACAGCGATTTTAGGAGCAGACTCCTTAATGCCCCTGGGTATTAGCCCATTTCCCCCCCAACACAACCTTTCCATCAGCCTTCTGTTTGTGCTCTATATTTAAGAGTCTCTCATGTTTTGTCCTCTGCCCTGTTTTTATATTATTTTTGCTTCTCTTCCCTTTTGTTCGTCTGCTTTGTATCTTAAACCTCATATATCCTGTCCACATTCTTAATGGTATCGGCTGCAGCGAGAAAACTTTGAACTGTGATAGTGTCCAAGCCACACTGCCTTCCAGCTGGCCGTCACCACCCCTCTGCTATATTCTGCTGGTTAGAATGAGTTAAGTCGGGCCCGCACCCAAGGGGGTAGTGGGGACCACGTTCTACCTTTTGACGGGAGGAGAATAAACAAATCTGTGGACCTATTTAAAAACGACCACATATGTTAGCATTCATTTAAAAGGTCATATTCAGTGGCTATAAAATAAGAACCTGCAGTCACAGTGGGGGTCCCCTGGGGCTTCATCGTGTAATTGCTGTGTGATTTTGGAAAGATTGTTCAACGCTTGAGGCCTCAGCGCTCTTAGCTGTGAAGTGGGAATGACGAGGTATGCCATTCACGCACTCCTAGAAAACACATGTTCTGCAAAATCATGCACTGAAAGTAACAGGGCCGGTGGGCATCCCCAGTAAAACCCGTGGGACTCTGTAATCAGAGCGCTAATGATAGGGTACCAGTCATCATAAAAGTACTAGCACGATTCTCTACAGGGACAAGCACCTCGAATCGCTGTCAGTCAATTCTCTGCAGCCTTTACACTTGGTCATGTCCTTCCTTTTCCAAGTTGTGGGTCCCGGACAGCATTGTTTTTAATCTTCACAAATGCACTGTCTTAATAAAGAAGGCATATTTTCACGTTTTTCATCAGCACCTGTGTTTTCCCCAAATGGAGCACCATGGAGGAAGGCCTCATGGATCTGAAGGCCGGAAACCAGGCTGCACTTGCAGTAAAGAATGGCACTTCGATACTCCCCTCCCCTCCCCCCACTTTTTTCAAAGTCTCTATTTATTGCTAAGCCTCCTCTCTCATTGTGAGAACGCTTGTCTCCGATCACTTTGAGGCATTAACGTGCTGGGAAGCATCAGGCGTGGGCTGGCATGATGTGTTACAAACCCCACTGTCTATCATCAGTTGTGTATGAGCTAATTTGTGACAAAGAATCAAGAGAATCCATCTCACCAGGGGTGGGAAGATTAGGTGGGAGACGCGTGTTAACACTGAGAACAGCGCTGGGAGGCAGGAAGTGCTCAAAATTAGTTGTTTTGATTACATTCATACTTGTTTAGGTGGTTCCTTCTTTTTTTTTCCCTTAAATAGTTTATTGTCAAGTTGGTCTCCATATAACACCCAGTGCTCATCCCCACGAGTGCCCCCCTCCATGCCCATCTCCCCCCCCCCCACACCCATCAGCCCTCAGTTTGTTCTCAGCATTCAAGAGTCTCTCATGGTTTGCCTCTCTCCCTCTCCCCCACCATTTACCCCCTTCCTCTCCCCCACGGTCCTCCGTTAAGTTCCTCCTAATCCTCCTATACGTGCGAACACATGGCATCTGTCCTCTGCCTGACTTATTTCGCTCTTAGCCGGTTCCTTCTTAGCTTGCCCACTGCAATACAGTAGGACAATATACCCCTGGAACACTTCTTTTCAGATGACATATTTCTCATTATGAAACAGGCAGAGCCCTCATTCATTTCTTTCAGGCCTTGAGTCCTTGGGGGCGGCTTAAATGCAAGAGTTTGCAAACATGTAGTCACTTGTAAAGTAAGTTTGCATGTGTGATGTCGTCTGGCTTTAGTGTATGCGTTTCGACGCTCGTGTGCCCAATTTTAGGAAAACGTATAATGATAAAACTCATATATCAGCTTTAAGGTACACCCTGAGTTCTGAGTAGGTGTTTCTGTTTTATTTTCAGAATGATAACATCAAGGATTTGAGGTAATTCTGAAACTACCAGAGCTTCTTTATTATATTTTCTCAGGGAGGGAGGTCTATGAACATCCCTACGTTGCAGGGATATTCTCAACTATGGAAAGAAACAGACGTGGTATTTTGATTAACCTTTTGTTAGGGATAAAATTCTTTTAGGGAAAGCTTGCCTTTAGGATTTTACTTACTCGAGGCACCACCTCTTTAATAATAAAAATGTATTTGTTAGATTTTCAAGTAACTATTATTTGTGCCTCATAAAAGGCAATTCGTTGATAATTTTCAGGAGCTACTATATCGCAGACACTACAAATTCTCCTACACCCTCCCCATATTTTGAGTTCTTTTGGTAATAACAAGCATGACAAATAAAAACAAAACTTTCTCTAGTGTTTACGGGCGCCATGCCCTGTGAGTCACCAAATGAAGAGCAACGCTAACATCCTTTCATCTGGACGTTATCTACATTATGTGGACTTGGCGCTGTGTTCACCAGACTTTTAGGAAGTCAGCACTTTTAAAAAGAAATTTATAAAGGGATTTTTCGTTTTAATGTGTAAAGAGTGATTAGAGAAGTAAACACCAGGTGGCGCCAGAGGACTGAATTTGGAAACACTCCGCGCTTTTTCCTGGGCCTGAGACCAGGGCGATGCTCTTTATGCAACCGGTGGGTTAAAGGAAAGAAGGGGAAGCGTTGCCCTTCCCGTGTCCCATCACCAGCCGGCGCTGAGGGCTGCCCCCATCACGTTGTCTAGGGCCCTTCCCTGGAGGGTTGACGCTCCCTAAAGCCGCAGAGCACCCGGTGGCTCTCCTGAGGTCTCCAGTGGCAAAAAATATTTACAGTTTCCCTAAAGGAAAATGAAAACAAATCTCACGAGAAATTGCTTTCTGGAGTGGCTTCAGTGCTGCTCTCACCACCGGAGGTGCCCAGGAATGTCGGCTGCGTGAGGGCAGCCGGAGAGGATAAGGTCCCCTGGACCCCCTTCCCCCGGGGGAAGACCGAGCAAAAGTAGCTTCATCGCTCTGCCCACACACTGCAGGGTGCCTGGGATCGGAATTCCCGCCATCGGGCCTTGTGACTGCATGCAGCCCTCCCTTCCGAGACGTCTCCGGTGTGCTCCCAAGTGTCCTTTGCTAGGGCCGTTACAAGGAAGATGCAATCTCAGGACAGAGACCATAGCTTTATCTTTTTGTTTTTTTTATTTATTTCTAGGAGAGAGAGAGAGACAGCGTGAGCAGGGGAGGGTCAGAGAGAGAGGGAGGCGCAGAATCAGAAGCAGCTCCAGGCTCTGAGCCGTCAGCACAGAGCCCGACGCGGGGCTCGAACCTGTGAGCCGTGAGATCATGACCTGAGCCAGAGTCTGACACTAAACCGACTGAGCCCCCAGATGCTCCTTTAATTTAATGTTAATGTTTTTGCTTGTATAACCCTGACAGCACGTCATACTTTGGCCAACAAAGGACAGTGTTTTCTTCTAGGTCTCCTGTGTTTGGCTCATTATCTCAACGTTCTTTAGAACCATGATTTAGACACTTTGCTGCTAATTGAAACTCATTCAGCCTCTGGAAGCAGCAGGGCCAGAGAAGGACTATTATTAGCTTTTTCACGAGTTGATTTCAAGGTAAGAAATGAGACTAAGATAAACTTCTCTTCCTAACGACAGCCGATGATTCTATAGGAAAACATATTTTTTAAAAAAGTTTGATGTATATTTGAGAAGGAGAGCACGAGCAGGGGAGCAGCAGAGACAGCAGGGGACAGAGGATCCGAAGCGGGCTCCAGACTGACTCCAGTGAGCGCCATGCGGGGCTCGAACTCATGAACCGTGAGATCGTGACCTGAGCTGAAGCTGGATGCTCAACGGCCTGGGCCACACAGGCACCCCTATAGGAAAACATATATTACTCTACACTTCTATGATATCATTCACTTAAGGCCTCAAAAGGATCCTATAAACATGTGCTCAGGGAGGCTGAAGTCTGCGATAGTTCTGCCCATGAGTTTAAGCTTAAGGTGTACGACACAATGATTCGATATATGCATGTGTTGCAAAATGATTACCACACTAGGTGTAGATAACATGATAAGATTTAAGATGGGGAAATCATAGAGAAAAATAAACTGAGGGGGCACCTGGGTGGCTCAGTTGGTTAAGCATCCAACTCTTGATTTCAGCTCTACTCATGATCTCATGGTTCACGAGTTCAAGCCCTGCACTGGGCTCCGTGCTGAGCATGCAGAGCCTGCTTGGGATTCTCTCTTTCTCCTCCTCTCTTTCTGTACCTCTCCAGCTTGTGCGCTCTCTCTTTCTCTCTCTCTCTCTCTCTCTCTCTCATATTTCTCTATAAAGAAATATACTTGAAGAAAAAAAAGAAAAATGAACTCAGTATTCGGAGTATGATTCTTGGCACAAATGATTTGCCGTGGCACAGTCTCTGTGGGTATCACTGTCTCATGGGCAACGTGAGTGTAAGGTGTCCCTTCCCTAGTTACTAGTACTGTTACTTCCTAGTACTGTTACTTCCCCTTCTGATACAAGAAGATGTTCCACCCTGTTTGGCGTGTGTTACCCCACCTCCCTGGCGCTGGTGTTGTTCGGTGCTTCCGCCCCCACGATAGAGTCCTGTCTCTCCAGGCGGTACAGACAGGAGCCCGTGGGTCTCCTCTCAGGGTGAATTTTTGAGGACAAACAGTATGACTGGGGGGGGGGGACTTTCCTAACTGTCCTCACAGTGGGCAAAGCCACTTCTCTCCTGCCGATACCTCAGGTTGTTATTTTTAGCAGAGTGAGCCCTTTCACTCTTTCACACAATGGCTTCTGTTGACACAACTTCCTATCTGGCGGTTACAGAGATGCCATTATACCAGGCAGCAGGGCAGAGAAGGCCCCCTGTGTGCTTGGGTGTGTTCTCCAGAGGTGGGTACGACCAGCCGCCTTCCCTAAGTGCAGGCGGCTCAAAAACCGAGGCGTGGGCATAGGCGCCGCACCCCGTCCGCCGGGAAAGATGATGCCACCCAGACTTGTGGGGTGTCTGGGCGAAGCCACTGCAGACAGTGTCGAAAAGAACATCTTTTATTCTCCTTTCAAAGGTGACTTCCTCGTGAGTCAGTCAGTCTCTGAGGAGATTGTGGGAAAGATGTGCGATCCAATATGGCTGAGTATGAAACTAATATGGAATGGTCTTGTACTACGAAATCACCTGTGTCTGGGAGGAGATTTGGGGCTGGAAGTTGGGTGGCGACTTATCAACAACTCTTAGGAACATCGGCCTCGTTTCTGTCCACGCAGACTCCAACAGGGCAGAAGCCCCAGCTCCTCTCAGCAGACAGTTCAAGGCAGCAGTGTGTCCTTAGGATTAGAAGGTTCCCAGAA
Source organism: Hyaena hyaena (assembly GCF_003009895.1). NCBI lineage: Eukaryota > Metazoa > Chordata > Mammalia > Carnivora > Hyaenidae > Hyaena > Hyaena hyaena. The sequence continues at coordinate 3,397,561 of NW_024080765.1, forward strand.
AACATTTAAGACCTTGATTATAATCTAAAAGGCATTTGTATATATCATCGGGTCTGTTAATAATTGTAAAGTCTTGGGGCGCTTGGGTAGCTCAGCAGTTTAAGCATCTGACTCTTGGTTTCCGCTCAGGTCATGATCTCACAGTTGGTGGGTCTGAGCCCCACACTGGGTTCCATGCTGATAGCGTGGAGCCTTCTTGGGATTCTATCCCTCTCTCTCCCTGCCCCTCCCCTGCTCTCTCTCTCTCTCTCTCTCTCTCTCAGAATAAATAAATAAACATACCCCCCCCCCCCGTAAGTCTTAAACATAATGTGCTATTAAGAAGTCTCCACATTTGGGGCGCCTGGGTGGCTCAGTCAGTAAGTGTCCAACTATTGGTTTCAGCTCAGGTCATGATGTCCCGTTTGGTGAGATCCAGGGCCATGTCAGACTCTGTGCTGACGGTGCATGGAGCCTGCTTGGGATTCTCTCTCTCCCTGTCTCTCTGCCCCTCCCCGGCTTGCCTCTCTCTCTCTCTCAAAATAAATACATAAACATTAGAAAAAATCTCGAGGCACCTGGGTGGCTCAGCTGGTTAAGTGTCTAGCTTGGGCTCAGGTCATGACCTCAAGGTTCGTGAGTTGCAGCCCCGCGTCGGGCTCTGTGCTGACAGCGCAGAGCCTGGACACTGCTTTGGATTCTGTGTCTTCCTCTCCCTCTAACCCTCCCCTGCTCACACTTTGTCTCTATCTCAAAATAAATAAACATTAAAAAAATTAAAAAATCTCTACATTCAATCTACTCCATGTGGGTGCACACGTGTGCATTCGTGTGTGCAAACACATGCTCAGAGCTCACTTATTGTCACACAGCTTGTATTTTGTTTTAATGTTTGTTTATTTTTGAGAGAGAGAGTGCGCGCGAGAGAGAGACAGACAGACAGAGCATGAACAGGGGAGGGGCAGAGAGGGAGGGAGACGCAGAATCCGAAGCAGCTCCAGGCTCTGAACTCTCAGCGCAGAACTGGACCTGGTGCTGGAATTCGTGAACCACGAGATCATGACCTGATCTTAAATCAAGAGTTGGACACTTAACCAACTGAGCCACCCAGGTGCCCCATCGCGCTATTTGTATTGTAATGAATATATTTATAATGGCAGGGAGTATATGACAGATGCATTTCTCCTTCAGTCACTGGAAGCTTTTAAGGAGTCAGAAAATTTGAACTAATAAGGATAATGTTTTATGTCGTCCCTGAGTTCATTTGTTGAACATGTAGTCAAAGGAGTTCATTGAAATAAATGCTGTGGTTGAATTTTTAACAATGGCTGCATAAATATGGGCTCATCTATAACCTTTATGCCAACGGGAGCCAGGAAAATGACCTGTATAATTAACCCCTTGATTGATCTGGTCTTTCAGCCGTCAGAATGAAAAGGCTGATTTCCCATGTAGAGCGGGATGTACCCGAGAAACTCAAGGTAGCTGACTATTTTTGTGGAGGAAAGGTTCTTTTGAAGGACTAAATAGGCATTCGCGTGACACAAACCCTTAAATTTCTCAATTTATGCTGAAGATTTGGGAGGCACGGGCAAGTCATCTGGGATCTCAGATTGGGGGTTCTGATTCCATGGTGTGGCAGGTAGAATCCTGACAGGGCCTTCCAGATTGTGCCCCATGTGTAAATCCCTGCCCTTCAGTCTAGGCGGGACCTGTGAGTATATGAGATGTCACTCCCTCGACTAGGATATGGTATATGGTGAAGGTGGTGAGACGCTCGTCATGATATTACATTATCTGTGGCTTTGTCTCAGCAGATTGGAGAGATTCAAAGCTAGAGAGATCTCCTGCTGCCTTGAGGAAGCAAACTGCCATGGTCTGGAAAAGGCTGCCTGGCACACAACAGTGAACAGCTTCTACGAGTTGGAATGGCCCCCGGATAACAGCCAGCAAGAAGGCAAGGAACTGAATCTTTCCAACAATCGGTGAGCTTGGAAGAGGACTCCAGTCTTCGGATGAGATCATAGGCCCTCACATGCTTTGATTTTAGCCTGGTGAGACCCTGAACGGGGAACCCAGCTAACCCTACCTCCTAATCCATGACAACTGAGATAACACACGTGTGTGGTTTGAAACTGCTTCATTGGTGGTAATCTGTTATGCAGAGACAGAAAACTAAAAAGCTAGGTCTGGGCAGGGGGCAGCTGAGAATTTGTATCTGTGTTAAGTTCTCAGGTGACGCCCAGCCTGCCCAGCCCTTTGAGACACCTTGTCGTACTTCAGATTCCTCTGGCGGTGGGCTGTCTTCATGGTGTCATGATTGGGTACTCACCGTACCCTTCTGGAATATAACCAAGGTTAGCCAGAAGGGATTTAGCAGTATGTTTTAAGCCACAAACAAGTATAGGCAATATGGTTCAAGCCTTTAAAAATAATGTGGCCAGCTACAATAAATACAAAATACAACGTTAGAAAAGCCACTAGGATCAGGGCTTAGGAAATGAGGGTAGGAAAAATAATGTAAAGTGAGGCATAAGGTCGGCACGCAAGGTGCATCCATCAGTATTCGTTCACACCTCTGTGGCAAGAGACACAGCTATCAATTCCTGTTTTGCTTTTTGAGAATCATGTCCCATCTATACTACTTGTGAATAAACTTCCTACTATAACTATACTTCAGTTAAAAAGTAAATGAAGATGTATGATGTCACACAAGCTTTCCAGTTTCTGCCATGATAGGCAGTATGGAAGTTACGAGAGTTTTACTTTTGTAAGTCTAGACAATGCTGGGCCTTCTCCGGCCTTACTGGGTCTGGGTGGGTAACGGGTGTACCTCCTTAGTAGGCAGATAAGTGGCTTCCTGGTCTCTACCTCTGTGTGTCAGCGGTCGTCGACGACTTTCCAACCTTTTCTGTGACCACCAGTTCCCCCTCCCCACCTCTGTTCCTCTCCCGTCTTCACTTGTTTTGAGCAGTTTTCTGAAGTGAAGAACATTCAGCTCCATTAAGGTTTTCCTAGTGAAAAACAGCCAGAGCCTTGCTGAATCCTGAGGCTGTTCCTTCTCTCGTGGTAACCTTGGTGCCCCTGGGGGGACACAGGCTCACTGCTGTGACTCTATTAGCCAAACCATCTGGATTGTTGTTGTTTTATCTAATACGGTATCTGTCGCCCCAATGTGAAGGCTTTGCTGTCTCCAGGCACTTCCATAGCACAGGAGATGTTTAATGTCGCCATGCCAAGGGACCCCGAGGGAAGAGTCGGGAACTTGGTTTTGAGAGTATTTTGAATGTTGCTTGGTGTGATGACCATCCTGCCTGGGTCTGTTGGAAGTAGGAGTGGGAACGCGGGTGTGAGTGAGCATGTGTGTGCTTGAGTGTGTGAGTACGAGCAAGCATGGGCAACTTTGAGTGTGAGCACAAGCAAGTGTGCATGAGGCTAAGCGAACATGAGTGTGAGCAAGCGTGTGTGTGTGAGCACAAGTGAGTGTGGGTGTGAGTACGAGCAAACATGGGCAACTTTGAGTGTGAGCACAAGCAAGTGTGCATGAGGCTAAGCGAACATGAGTGTGAGCAAGCGTGTGTGTGCGAGCACAAGTGAGTGTGGGTGTGAGTACGAGCAAGCATGGGCAACTTTGAGTGTGAGCACAAGCAAGTGTGCATGAGGCTAAGCGAACATGAGTGTGAGCAAGCGTGTGTGTGCGAGCACAAGTGAGTGTGGGTGTGAGTACGAGCAAGCATGGGCAACTTTGAGTGTGAGCACAAGCAAGTGTGCATGAGGCTAAGTGAACATGAGTGTGAGCAAGCATGTGTGTGTGCGAGCACAAGTGAGTGTGGGTGTGAGTACGAGCAAGCGTGCATTCGTGTGTATGAACACGCACATGTGTGAATGTGAGCACGAGCATGTGTGAGAGTGTGTGTGAACGTGAGCATGAGTGTCTGTGTGAGTGTGTGAGTGTGTGTGTGTGTGTGTGTGTGGTGGGCGGGGTGGGGGGCAGCGAGGGGAGAGAGTGAGAGCAATCCCGTGTGTCGGGAAGCAGGTCTGTGTAACATCGTGGAGTTAACCATTCTTCTCGGACACATGCTTGTCCAGACCCAAAGGCCTGTTTACCCAAGGTATTTCTGTCAGCCCTCTTGCAATAGTAACTTTATTTTTATAACTTTTTTTTTCTTTTTGGCGATTACCAATTCTTTTCTGCAGCTCCTACAGCAGAAGGTAAGCATCTCCAGGCCCTCAGCCCACTGTGGCACCCTCTGCTACATTCCGTGTCATTAAGAAATGACGTTACGTGCATCAGCTGCCTTCACAGGGGCACATGCCTTCAACGCTGTGTTAAGCTAGTAATTTCGAATGGCATCTTTTTTCTGGGTAAGAGGTAGAGGACAGAAACTTCATGCATCTTCCTTCCATTTTCACTTGCATTGTCTCCCCTCATTTGTAAAGCTTTATAAACAAATTAAAAATGTTGTGTTCAGGGAATCACATACACACTTGTGAAACATGCGTGTGCTTCTTATGTGCGGACCCTGTAAGGCGTTTGGAGCACTTGCGATGCCCTCTGTTTTGAGGACTAAGAAATGGGGGTGCCAGCTTCCCAAGTTAGTAGTGAGGACTCTGGTCTACACTGCCAGTCTGCACGACTGCGGCCTCTTTCTGCAGGATTATAACTTAGATAAACAGACAGAGGAAAGACCTAGTTCAGTATTTATATTTGAATTTAAAAATCTGTATCGTGTCCTAGCAAATTTATTTGTGTAGCGCCAGTGATTTGAAGGCAAATAGTGGTAGAGTCACTGGTGGTGGTTATAGAGACTGTAAACTACGGGGAAGCCTCAAGTTCCGGCAAGTCCAGGTCTCTCCCAGACGTCTTCTCCGGCAATGGCTCCTTGTCAGCACCGCTCCAGGTTTGCCAAACTGTTGCCATGGAAATAGATGATCAGCTGGGTGAGGATGTTAGATATCTCAATAGTGTGTGGGCTTTGGTATGGATCTCAAGTTTGGGGTGTTGGAATCCATTTGTGAATCCATCTCATAAACGGCCCGTTCATCCACAGGCACACCCTACTTTTAACCTTCAGCCTGATGTTATGTGATCTTGAAACATTGATCCAAGATCAGCTTTGAGAGGTTCCCTTTTTAAGGGACTGCCACCGGTGTGGCTGGGACTCAGACCAGAGACACACACCATCTAGCGCACGTCAGCTCCGTCGGAATGAGTGGTGTGGAGCGGAACCAGTCAGCTCAGTGATCCCTCGGTGGACATGGATGTGGTCCAGCCTGGGGGAACCAGCTGGGAGCTGAGGGCAGAGAAGGGCTTGCCTAGGAAAATCTGAAGCCCAGAGGACAATGTACGGTCACAAAACCTGTGTGCGCTTTTAGCTTGTAGCCTGTGATGCTGCCGCCGATGGCATTGCGACCGTGGGGGGTGACTGTGCAGGAGAACGGGCATCCCGCAGCCCTCTCTCCAGGGCCAGCTTCCCTCAGCTGTGTTATACCAAACGTTAGGGTTTCTCACGATGTCCAGACTTTTCCAAGATCAAGGAGGTGTGACAAACACTCCATAGAATGTTCTCATTATGAAATTCATAACGCCTATTGGCATACCAAAGATTCTAGCCAAAATTAGGAGAGTAGAAACCTAGTTACTTTGTTTAAGTGACCACTGGCTACACTTACCTGACCATGAAAACGCCCCTAGCTCTTAGGTGGCTTGTACAGCAAGGAGACCTACAGATGTTCAATGAGTGGGCCTGCCCTTCCTCGTTCAGGTTTTTAATCCTGTGGTTTTCCTCTGGTTGTTTCTAGATGATTCTGGGGAGCACAAGACTGAGGGCTAATTTCCATTTTTAAAAGAGCCAAAATACCTAAAACATATATTAACAGTGACAGTCACTACTCTCCCTTTACCCTCCCACGCTTAATAATGACTTAAATTCTTATGAATCTCTTTAAGCTCCCTCAATTCAGAAGATGAATAGATATTTCAAAATCCTGGAAACCTGGATCTTTGCTATAAAATGCTAGTCTAAGGCACCTGGGGAGCTCAGTTGGTTAAGTGTCCAACTATTGATTTTGGCTCAGGTCATGATCTTGTGCTTCATGAGACTGAGCCCTCGTGTAAGGCTCTGCACTGAGAGCCCAGAGCCTGCTTGGGATTCTCTCATTCCCTCTCTCTCTGCCCTTCCTTGATCACACTCTTACTCTTTATCAAAATTAAAAAAAAAATGCTATTCTAAGATACTGAAGAAGAGCATCAGGAAGAAATTCTAAAGACCTATTGTATACATCAAGGAAGAACATTTTAGTTGGGGAAGAAAGCAATTTCTCTAAACCATTACATAAAATACAATCTAAATATTCCTTATCTGTAATAGGGTTGTCTAATGCTCACTCAGGTCCAGTTCTCTTCTTTTAGGGCAAACAGATGGGTATTTCCCTCCCTATAGTTAGGTGGACCCATATGACTAACTCTGGCTAATGCACTGTGAGTAAAAGTGACTCATGTAATTTTCCAACCAAAGCACTTAGTTGCTGGTGTGAAAACCTCCAGCTCTCTCTTCCTTTTCTGCTATGCTTTTTGAGGCTTTATGTTCCAGATGATGATGCCTGGATCTTTGAGTCTCTGTGTGGAGGGCAGTGGCCTTGGGGAGCCACCTGGATCCGCAGCCGAATGATATATATATTTTTTCATTTTCACCAATTTGAAAGGGGAAAAGGGTATCTTGCTATTGTTTTAATCTACTTTTATTCAATTAGTAAAGGTCTTCTTTCAGTTTCAGTATCTGTTTCTCCAGAATAATGACTGCTGGGTTTTTAAAAATTAGTTGGAGAGTTTCAAATTCACGATATTGCTATACTTCCCCTACCTGATAGATAATTCGACTTCTGTCACTAAATATTTAGTCGTGTAGCGGGGTGTATTAGTCTGAGTTCTGATGAGAAGCAAAGGTCAAGACAGGATTAAAAGCAGAGTGACTTACTAGGGGAAATGTGTGTGTGAGAAGGCAGGAGAGGAGCTGGTTGAAGGTGAGAGAGCCATCAGACCACAGGGAAAGTCTGATCCTGTGGATACAAATGCCCTAGACCACCTCGCAGTCTAAGGAAGGTTTAGCTCGGCTGTGTGGGTGCCCTTGAGCCAAAGCTTTCTTTAGGGGGTCCCTGAATCTCCTAGGAGAGGCCTGCCTGGGGAGAGCTGCTGTGCTAAGTTGTTGGCTGGAGCACCAAAGGGAAGCATGGCCTTGGCAAACACCGTGATGGATTTCAGAGCACAGCATCTGCGTCTTCGGGTCCATATGCTCCCATAGTGGAAGATTTGGGAGCCTAAGCTCTTAGGTGCCTAAGTTCTCTTCTCCAATGGGGTTTTTCCTCTAGTGGAGCAGGCTTCCTAGAACACTGTTAATAGGAGGCGCCAGCAAGCCTTCTGGAAGGGATGAAACTTCCCTTGTGATGGGGGAGCAGATCTGAGTTGGTCTCCTGCTCTTGACATTGACTTCTGGCCCAGTCCCACGAAGGGCAAGGAGGGTGGAAAGCTACAAATAACAACCACAAGAGAGGCGCCTGGGTGGCTCAACTGGTTAAGCGTCACTCTAATTCAGCTCAAGTCACGATTTCACAGTCTGAGAGATCAAGCCCTACACTGGGCTCTGGGTTGATAGCATGGAGCCTGCGTGGGATTCTCTCTCTCTTCTCTCTCTACCCCTTTCCCCGCTTGCTCTTTCTCTCAAAATAAATAAACATTCAAAAAAATAGCAACTACAAGAGCCGGACACAGGTAGCACTGTTCTCAGATTCTTCTAACAGAGCGACACACAAATAAAGAAGAGAGGTAGCCTTCTCAGCAGGGTCTCAAAATCCTAAACAATAGCCAATATGCAGACCTTGGTGGGAAGTGGTGGTGGAAATAGGGAGCTACGGTGGTCCTCAGGTAGGGATGACATCCCTGTGACAGAGGGGGGCTTGAATAACAGAGGGAGCCTTGAACGGAGTGGGGGAGAGGGAGAGAGGGAGAGAGAAAGGAAACTAATTCATGACAGGCTCCTCAATGAGCCACATGTGGTAGCCTCTGAGAATTCTCAGAGATATTGTGGCCGGGTAGTGGGGGGTATACTGGGAGGCCACTTGGATAACTACTTTTAAAAAAAATGCTTATTTATTTTTGAGAGAGAGAGACTAGGGGAGGGGCAGAGAGAGAGGAAGAGAGAGAATCCCAAGCAGGCTCTGGGCTGTCAGCATGGATCCCAACACAGGGCTCAAACCCACGAACCATCAGATCATGACCTGAGTTGAAATCAGTAGTCAGATGCTTAGCCAACTGAGTCACCCAGGGGCCCCTGGATAACTGCTTTCGTTTAGAATTCTGTATCAGGCCGGGCAAAATTTTGCTGTAGTAACATAACCCCCCGATACAGTGGTTCAAACCACAGAGGTTCACTTCTTGGTCATATTACTGCCATAGTGGGTTGGCCAAGAGCTTTGCTTTGCATCATTGCCTCTCTTATTCCAGGACCGGGTCTAAGGGAGCTGTCATTTCCTGGGACACTGTTGGTGCCCTGGCAGGGGGGAAAGAGGAAGGACTCGATGAAGTGTAATTTGGCTCTAAAAGCTTTTGCCTGGAAGCGACACACTTCACATATCATTGGCCCCAACTAGTCATGTGACCCCCACCTGAGTCCAATGGGGTGAGGAGGATAGTCTCTCTACAGCGCGGGGAAGAGAATGATGGTCTGCAGGTCTACTGCAGCCCCCCTTTCCTCAGACTCCACCTCAGCCATGTTCAGGCTTCAGGACATTGATTGAAAGGAGGAGGTAATAGGCAGCTGTTCTACAAATTAGTTCCCGGCATCCCTCTCGGCCTCTGCTGCACCAGAACAATCATGCCAAGCTTATTTCCACTTTAGGGGTGTTGCTCTAGCCATTGTCTCTTCTGGGAAGACATTTTTCTCAGATGTTTGCAAGACCAGCTTTCTCTTGTTGCCTAGACCACACCTTCTCGGAAACTTCTTTCCTGGCTTCCTGATCCACATGACCCTGTCCCTCCACCCACGCTCTCCTTTTCACATAACCACCTCCTTTCTTTGTGACACTATGTTAGTCAGAAAACACACCTGATCTGATAGTTTTTATTTCCTACTCATTTATTTATTGTCTGTATATCCTCACTACAGTGTAAGCGTGTCATATTTGTTGCCCTTTGCTGTTTTTTTGTCTTTTGTTTTTGTTTTTTGTTTTGTTTTTGGCCAGCCAGCTTCACAGGCTTCTGTGATGGGGGGAAAGGGATCAGATTGGGGGCGGAAGGGAAGGGGAAGGAGCAAAAGCCAAAGCCCGCGTGCATGGGGACAGGTCACAAGAAGACCTTGGAGTTGAGACAAGGAGGTGCATAGTGTGAGGCGCTTTCAAAGGGCATAGGATGTGTGGAGATAAGAGGGGAAAAGAACAGGACTTTTAAAGAAGTGATATTGAGTGTTAATCTTCCTTGAGAGACTCAATAAGAGGTTAAACTACTCTTTAGCTATCTCGATTGCTGTAATGTGCGTATTTGATCATGACATCCTACAGAAAAAGTAGCCTGGATTGCCCAACCAAGAGCTAGGCATTGGCAGACCATCACCCTCTGCTGAAATTCTGATTGTGTGTATCACCATCCATACAGGAGGTGTCTAGAATAACCCAGAGAACTTTTGGGTCTCTGTAAATGAGCCAGGGTTTGAGGATTCTGAACAACCCCTCGCTCATGCTGCTAATGGGGCCAGAACAGTGCTCAGCACACGATGGGCATTGAAGAAATGTCAGCTCCTAGAGAAGCTGTGATGTCCAGGAGCCAGGTGGGGAGAGGGCGGTGTCAGAGGTGGGCTGACGCTCTCCTCCATCCCCTTGATGTTAAGCTAATGGGGAAATACTAGAGAGAGAAAACGGGGCAGGGGAAGGGGGAGGGAAAGAGAACCCTCTTGTTTGATTAATTTAAAGCAATATTATTAGACTTGTGCTTTTGGGAGAGTACACTGTGAAGAGAACATTCTAGAAAGTGACTGTTGAGATAGGAACAGAAGACCTCATCTGCTCTTTCCCTGCCATTTTAACTTGTAAAGTTATAGGCTAATATGCTGTCCTATGAACTGTGAGTCTACTCAGGGCATTTCAGTAGTTAAATGAGATGCCTTGGAGTCCTGAAAATGGGATATTTAAGAGAGAGCTTGACTGCATAGATAGATCTCAGCCTGACAGCTCGGTGATGAGGGAGCTCCTGCTTTCGCAGATGGCCGGGAGAAAGGTATTCCAAGCCTGAGTGTCCTTGATAACAGCATCTCATTAGTTGAGATTAAAACTCTAAGGATCAAAACTTCTTGGTATCTTGCATTGGTGATCCTGGTTGGGACAGGCCTAAAGAAGAGGGGCTTTGTCTAACCTCATTCAAGCCCCGTCCCACTTTTCCCAGTGATCTTGACCGTGGGAAGTACGTACACACCCTACATAGATATTGTAGACCACTTTTGAGTAAAGAAATCGGGGTGTGTGTATGGGAGGGGGGCAAACTCTGATCTAGTTTTCATGACCAGACATAAGAATAAGAGCAACATGTTGGACAGTGCAAGGGAAACTTAATTCTAAATTCTTTTTGAATAACAGCAAATCCTTGAGACATCCCTAGAATTAAGTATTTTTTGTCAATTATTTAGTAAGTGCCTAATTTGCTCTTGCTAGGGAAGAAAATTACATGTTGTTCCTAAATTATTAAACAATATTTTGATGGCATTGACAGAGCAAGTAGCAAGGTATTGACCAGTCACCCTGCTATAGGAAAACTCCAGCACAGCTCTGTTTTATCTTTCGAGGTGAAATTGGAGAGAAAAAAAAGCCATTAACTTCTGTGAACGACATCTGCAAAGTCTGATGGAAAGTCACACATAAAGTTCATTGTCCTTTATCAGACAAAGTAGAAGAGCCCACAAACTAAATCTTTTAAGAAATGCCTAAATGAGCTTCAAAACTGAAATCCAATCATTGTTCAAAGTTTTGCTGTCCTGACTTCTTCAGGGAGATTTGGTTTGGTGGGAAGATCTTACTCAAGGTTTTCTTTATGAGATTTCATAACCCAGGCTTCTTTGCCTTTTACATTAATCTTGATATCTTTCTCAACACCTAGCATTGATGAATAGACGAATGATCTTTCTGGAAAGTTTTTCCTTCCTTGTTGCATCCTCTAAAGAGGAGGAGTCTGGGGAGAAAAGAAAGTCAAAAGTGGAGATTAATGCTAAATCCTGAAATTAACTTGTTTCTTGACTCAATGAATTGCTCTAGCAGTTTGGTTTGGACTGCCGCCTGCATTGTCAAGGTGCTCTCTTCCGAGAGCCAGACCAGAAAATGTGACTCAAATAAATCAGTGACTTTTTCGTGGGACGTATTGGGATGTTACTTAAGAGTGGGCCAGGACTTTCTTAAGACACATCTTTTCAGCTTGCTCGTCCTAAAACTTTCACATTCTCACTATACAATTTGGAAAGAATTCATTCCTTTTAGAGTGATTAAGGAGACCCTTTTGAATTAGTTGCAGGTTTATTTTGAATAGATTCTTTCCCTTTGGACATTTTTTTCAAGACGGGCTTGGTTTGATAGAAACAAAGGATATGCACAAGCAGTGCCATCTGGGCTGCCTGCAAACATGGTCAGCTGAGAATTTTGGCATCAAGTTACCTTAGAGCTGACAAAGTCAGAGGGAATCTAATCATTGTTTTAAGTAACTATTTACTTCTAAAGACCGATCACATTTGGAGACCCCATAGGACTTATTTCAAACACCTCTCCCTCAGTGTGTATCCAAATACCACGTCTTCATTGTGTTTGTGTATGGAAATACCCGTTCTTCGGTGTGTTTGCAGAAGGGGATTCCAGGAGTTCTGAGAACATGATCTAAAAATCTTCCCAATCACCTCTTGTTCAGAGAAGCCTTGTCCTGTACATTGTAGAAGACTTTCTAATTCTGGAGCCAGTGGATGACCTGGCCAAAGAATTTAAGTTTTCAGCTTCTTTATTCAGTCCTTAAATTTTGCTGTGAAAGGGCTAGCTATGTTTCTAGAATGTGGGAAGGGGATGTTCTGAAGTAGAAATAAAAGACTTTTTAAAAAGTTAATTTATTTTGAGAGAGAGAGAGAGAGAGAGCAAGCAGGGTAGTGGCAGAGAGAGGGAGAGAGAGAGAATCCCAAGCTGGCCCCTCACTGTCAACATGGAGCCTGATGTGGGGCTCAAACTCACGAACTGCAAGATCATGACCTGAGCCTAAAGCAAGAGTCAGACACTTAACTGACTGAGCCATCCAGGCACCCCTAAAAGAAAGACTTTCTTAGCCCTGGTATTTAGGATCCTGTATGAAAACAAAAATATTTTGGTATAATCAGTTACACTGTCAACTTCCTCAATCTTCATTTGCTTGGGGAAAGATTTCAGAAACCACGGTCTTCTTTTTCATTGAAACTGTTCTCTCACATTCAGAGGGGCTAGATATTCAGGGTTCTCTTTTCATTTGTTCAGAAGTCTTACATTTATCTTATGTTAGTCCTACCATATGTGCAACCGCGCACAAGAATAAACGCAATTACTATGTACTATTAGAACACGTTGGTGTTTAATGTGACTTCCCTCTTCCCAGTTGTAAGGCAGGGGGAGGAAACTTTCTCACATAGCTTTGCTTAGTCATCTAGTTTAGTTACTCAGCTTTAGAGTAATCCACACCTTTTTAAAGAGTGAAGATTCGTGCCATCGTAATTGTACACAGGGGTCACTAACTTGGGGGCCCAGAGGGCTCCAGCTGGTCTAGCAAATTGAAATATGGAAATCAGATGCCTTAGGTGGGCCTGCGGGCCTGCATGGCATTCGTTGGGCGCTAGCATCTGTTGGATTCTCAGAGGTCCTTTCTTTCTCTGAACAGTGAGTATTGTCAACAAGGGCTGTAGTCCGGAGAACAAGCTGTTAGGCTGGGCTAACGTGGCGCTCGCAGGGGCATCTGGTGGACCGGAGCCAGCACAGCAGTTTTGAAGCTTTTCTTTTTTGTAAAATGCAGGATTTAAGACAGTCTCCCACCATCTATACTTACTCCCGAGTAAGAAGGTTCTAATGAAGTCACCATGGGTGATGAGGCTGCGCCCCGAGGTCCTCTCCTGCAGGGACCGTTTCTGCTGCCTGGTTGTTAGCTGTGTGACTGCTGTCTTCGTCTTTGGTTTCTGCAGGGAAAGGCGCTCAAAGAAAGGAGGTGAGCTTCACCTTGGAGATTCCTCTTCCAGCAAAATGAATACAAACATCTCATGTCATGACCCCCCTCCTGTTCCACACATTCAGCATGTTTGACACCGTTAGCAGCCACAGTGCGGGCCCAGGGTACTTCAGCAAGTAGATGGAAATGTCCTTTTGCACTGGGAGATGAGCTGTGTCTGGCACAGGGACAGGGGCACGGAGCTTTGGTGGAGATGCTCCAGAAGCACTCAGTCCTTCAGGGTGTATCTGTGAACGTGGGCATTACTGACATCCTCAGCGGGTTTTGTCTTCCTTTCATCTTTCCGTCCCGTTCGAAAATACTAGCCAAGCTGAATGGAAAGCTTGGTTGCTTGAAAACAACCCCTTGTCTTTCTGTTGATTTTTGCAACGATGAGCTTATCGAGGACACTCAAGGGAGAGGAGAGAGGTGGGTGTCTTGTAGGGAAGATGGGAAGATTGGGAATCCTGACCGTTAGCCCTGGAACTCCAAGACTGGCAAGATTTTCTGTCTCTGAGCAAAATAGAACCACCCACGTTCAAAGACTCTGAGGCTCTCAGTGGTGACCAGTATATGGACAGAAGAACGGAAGGGTGTCCCTACACCTTTGCTCTGTCAAAGCTCCTGGAGCCTTTTCATTACTCTGGGCGTGGAGAAACATTTCTTTTCTTTTCTTTTTCTTTCTTTTTTTTTTTTTATAATTTTTTAAAATGTTTTATTTATTTCTGAGAGAGAGAGAGAAACATCTCAAGCAGGGGAGGGTCAGAGAGTGAGGGAGACACAGAATCCGAAACAGGCTTCAGGCTCTGAGCTAGCTGTCAGCACAGAGCCTGACACGGGGCTCGAACCCATGAACCGTGAGATCAGGACCTGAACCGAAATCAGACACTTAACTGACTGAGCCACCCAGGCACCCCATGGAGAAACGTTTCTAATGATGACTAATGGCCTCAGAATCAGACTTAATTTTATGGGAAGGAATAGTGATATTTACATGCATTTGAGTCTATGGAATGAAATCCACTCTAACCGCACAAGTCAAGAAAGGCCCTGAAAACCAAAGACATTAGCGCATTGAAGAGTTGGAACTTGCTTGTTGCAAAAGTTTTTAGCTGAAGAAACCTGACAGGAGAGGGAAGAGTGTTACTTTATATGTGACAAAGACATTACATTGGCATTAATATTCCAGGTCACTGCTTTTGGGGGAAAAATCTTTGTTTTATTTTAAGATTCTTCATAGGGTTTATTCTGAGGCTCACAAAACTCAGGAGAGTCGGGCCTTCCAGACAAATGCATTTGCCTTGACGAAACACATTTGCAATAGCTCTCCAACAATGGCCTGGAGACTACTCCCAATTCACACTGGACTTTTTAAAAAATGTATTTTTTTTACCCTGTTTTGAAAATGGACCAGGTTTGGGGCACTAATTCACATAGCTACCACACCCACTCTTTCTGCCCAGAGAGTGAGGAGAATGAACGGGTCAATCAGCTGACATATTTCCATCCAATTTCAAGGATAGAATGTGTTCATTTTCTGACTAATGGCATGTCATTTTGCAGAAGCCTTTGGTTGTGAATTAATCCTGGAATCAAAACAGATTTTCCGGGGAGCAATCTTCCATCAAGTATTGATTTTTTTACACTCATGGAGTCTGTACTCCCTAATTTAACCTGACAATGATTCTGCACAATGGCCTGGGAGCACCTTGGCAGCTCACTGAAGGAAGTTTTACTGTCTTTTCTTTCTGCAAAGTAGAAGGGAAAAAACCCACACCAGCTAGCCCACTCAGTCACTGGGGGGCATTTATGACTTGATACTTTACTTCTGGCGATTTGGAACGGGCAGAAAGCTGCCTTCTAACTTTTAAAGAAGTGTGGGGAGAGAGAGCTTTGCCTTGCCGAGACTGTTCAAAGGAGTATTTTTTTTAAGCTGCCAATATAAAAGAAATCTTTAATATATCATTCAGTCATGGCCAATGTTTTCAAGTGATGCCATCATGCTGTGCCCACTAAACATGAGGAAATGAGGAAGGATTTTCTGAAGAGGGGCTTTGCTTCTGAATTTCAGTAAACTTTTCGGTTCCTTTTTCTCCCCCTCTGTTTCCTCAAAGGTGCTTTTGGATTTCTATGCTGCTCAGTCCCTATTTGATTCTTGTGAACTCAGCAAAGACTCGTGAGCTGTGCAGGGCTTATAAAAGGGGTCTTAAAGAGCTGAATATGACACGTCTCCCTACTTCAATGAGGAGCTTGGGGTTTGGAAAGTGTGGAAAAACAAGCACACTCCACCAATGGCAGAGAGACTATAAACTGTGAAAGGCATGGATGTGGGCCCATGGGATGTTGGGAATTTGAGGAAGATCAGAAAGAGTTTTGTGGGAGAGAAAATGTTTAAGTTGGGCCTTGAAGGATGATATGACATAGACTGAATAAATGCTTACTAGATGTCTAGGTACTTCCCATCATTTCCCATATTACTTTGCAAGTGGGTTGGGACCATGTGACCAGTTCCAACGAATGGATTATGGGCAGAAGAGACATGAGTCAGTCTTATGTGGGGGCAATTGTCCCTCCTCCATCTGCTCTCTTCCCCCGCTATGGTGACTGGAAAGAAGAGACCTTAGCTCCCCAAAACAAGGACTTGTGTAAGCAAAACTTAAATTTCCATTGCAGACCACCA
Organism: Hyaena hyaena; assembly: GCF_003009895.1. NCBI lineage: Eukaryota > Metazoa > Chordata > Mammalia > Carnivora > Hyaenidae > Hyaena > Hyaena hyaena. Next base: position 3,413,457 of record NW_024080765.1, read on the forward strand.
AGAAGTCAGGGTTGATTTGATATTACAGCATAGGTTACCCAAATGAATCCAGTTGAGTAGGAAGGATTACTCAGTGAGACATGTCAAAATCCAGAAGGATGCCATTAAGAAGTTTCATTCATAGATAAGAATTTTGATGGACTCCTGCTCTGAGCTCATAATAAAAAGGAAGTGCTTAAGTAGCTCATAGAAACCGATGGTGGGTTTTAAGTGAAGTTGAGTTATCTTAGTCTTACTGAGATATTCTTTTGGAAGAGGACACATTTATTACAGATGGAAAATATAATCAATATACTGAATAATACATTAAGCAGTATAGTGAGCCCCTGAGTCATAGGTATCCTAATAGATTAGTGTGGCTTGGAAGTCAGAGCCTCTGCACTCCACATCTTCAACTTGAATGAGAATAAAATTCTCATAGGTCCATTAATTAGCAGGTACCTGGAGTGACGGGGAAAGTCCTTGAGGAACTTAGTTCTGGTTGGGAAAGCAAGATTCCAAGCACTGACATGAAAGAGGGAAGTAAAGAAGGCTCAGCATGGGAAATAGCAGGTCAGAGAAGGCTTTTTGGAAGCTGAGAGCTGGGTCTTGGAGGAAGTGGTTGATAGACTGGTGGAAAGGAGGTGAACAGATAGTTCCCCTGGAGTGAGTGAAGACTGAATGGCCTAGACTGCATGGAGAGTTTGTGTGAAAGCAATCCCAAGTGCCCTAATCAACAAAGGAGGGAGTGTAAATAAGGGAACTGTGGGAAATTCTCACTTCCCAGCATTTCCCCAGTATCAGTTGTTTCTTGTTGACCTGGAGATATGAAATGTGACACACGGTTGGCCATGACCATGCTCTTTGAAGAGTGGCCATCCTGCCTAGTAGATTTGAGCCTTCTTTCTTTTTCCCCATTGGTTGGTATTGCCTGTGTCAGCCATAAAATTACGTCACTAGGCTGAGTACACATCTTCTTTTAATTAATTTATTTTTTTACATTTATTTATTTTTGAGAGACAGAGCACAAGTGGGGGAGGGGCAGAGAGAGAATGAGACACAGAATCCGAAGCAGGCTCCAGGCTCTGAGCTGTCAGCACAGAGCTCGACGCAGAGCTCGAACTCACAAACTGCCAGGTCATGACCTGAGCCAAAGTCAGAGGCCCAGCCGACTGAGCCACCCAGAAGCTCCGAAGTTCACATCTTAGAGAAACCAAAAAGATGTCCATACCAGCACATTGTGTTGCTTCTGCTGCTTTGTTTCTCACAAGCATTAGTTTCTTCAAATGTAAAGAGAGAATTAAATTGAATAGGATTATTAATATAAAGCATTTAGTAAAGTATTCGCTTAGGGTAGATTTTTACTAACTGATAGCATTATTATTGTTAATCCATTGTTTTCATCATTAAATCAGAATGCACTTGTGATTCTAGAGAAAACTCTTTTGGTTGATGATAAGAAATGAAAATGGACTTTTTTCTTAATGTTTATTTATTTATTTTTGAGAGAGAAAGAGCGTGAGTTGGGGAGGGGCAGAGAGAGAGGGAGAGAGAGAATCCTAAGCAGGCTCTGCACTGTCAGCCAATAACCTAATGTGGGACTTGATCTCATGAACCGTGAAATCACCACCTGAGCTGAAACCAAAAGTCAGACATTTAACCAATGGAGCTACCCAGACACTCCAAAAATGGGCTTTGTCTTAAAACTGTTTGAGGTCGTGTTTATTTACCCTATTGGAAATCCAAATTTTCAAACTGGTAAAAAAAAGCTATCACTAATATTTATGACTTTAAGCAACTTATTATTTTTTTTGCTTTTTTCCTTGCTTTCCTACCAAAGAAGCTGTGTTCTACAAATGAGAAATAAATATATGAATTCATGTTTAATAATTTTTTGAAAATTCCCAACCTTCAAAAATGGGCAAGATATATCAATGACTATTTTGGAGATTCTCAGACATTCTATCTTCCTGTCTTAGTGCCTTCAGCATGGGAAATTGTCCAGCTCTCTCACCTCTGCCTTGTCTCATAATGAAAGTTATAATTACCATGCCTGATACTCTTGTCTTTTTCCTTTGTTTCAGTTTAGCAACACAGCGTTCAATTAAAAAAACAGATCCAACGTTATTTGAACAGTGAACAGTATAGAACGAGTTTTGAGATGGTTAAACTACAGATTGCAACAAACAGTCAGATAAAATCCCTTGTGTTTGAAACAGTGATTGAAAGGGGGCATTTCAACAGTTTTACACAGATGTTGTTTTAAGGAAGAACTCTTTTTCTTTCTTACAAATTAAAGAGGAGTTCTGCTCAGTTGAAAGAGTGGCACTTTTTCATCCCTTTAACTTTCCTTTTTTTTAAAATCAAAGCGGGTCTGTACATTAGTGAAACGCTTTAATACCCTTCACTGTGCACAATCACAGAGTGCTCTATCATACGCAAGTGCCATATGGAGAGAAACAGCACTTTCCATGACTATAAATTTCAAACTTTCTCCCTTAAAAATATCAATGATTCTACTGCAATAAAGATATTTAGATTTGAGTGAAACCACTTTTTGATTCTCAAAAGATGGTAAACTTTTATTATATTTGTGGTTTGAGCGGTGTTTGGAATCAGTCGCCAAAGCAGCGAGAACAGCTTATTATTCCCCTGAGCCTATAAGGTGGGAGTAGTGTTTTGCAGGGCTGTAAGCTCTGGTTATTATTATTTTATTTCTTTTCCCCTGACTCGCAGGTATGAGTGATTGTCAGAGAACACGTATGATGTGTCATCTTCATTGCCCAGGTAGACCTCCATGGTGAGAAACTCTAGAAGCCTCTGAAACTCGGAAGTTGAAGTTTTGCTCTGTGTTTCCAATAGAATGGATGAAGACCTTACACACATGATTCTGGGACTGGAGGCCCATGTTCTCAGATGAGAAGCAGGTTAAAGATAAGTTTAAAGGGGCGCCTGGGTGTTTCAGTTGGCTAAGTAGCTGACTTCACCTTAGTGAGTTCGAGCCCCGAGCTGGGCTCTGTGCTGACAGCTTGGAGCCTGGAGCCTGCTTCAGATTCTGTGTCTCCCTCTCTCTCTGCCTGTCCCCCGCTCATGCTCTGTCTCTCTCTTTCTCAAAAATAAATAAATATTTAAAAAATGAAAAAGGAGTTTACAAGAACTATGATGTGGATCTTTTTGGGGAGAGATTCTGGGCATGGACTATTAGACAGGCATGGGTTTAATTTCTACCACTGACATTTTCTTGGGTAAGCTACTTAAACTTCCTAAGCTTTATTTTTCTCATCTTTATAATGGAGGTAATAAATCTTTCATTGTTGTGAACATTAAATTATACCCCCCCCCCCCGACACACACAATTTTTTGGTGAAGTACTTAGTTCAGTTCCTGGCGGGAACTTAATACATAACAGCTATTATTTTTTATTATAGCTTATTGGTTTTGCCAAAACTTCTAGTGTAACACAGAGGAGGAGACATTATAGTCAGATAAAATACAAAAATCCAAACAGAGAGCTATGATTGCCTAAGATCTAGTCATCTCTTGAAGTAAGAGGAAGAAAAACGATTTCAGTTCCAGTTGGCCAGATTCCTTCTGTGGGCACGGTGGGCATTTAGGGCAGAGAAAAGTTTAATTAAAGACCTCACTCTGAACACTTGCATGAAGTACTCCTCATTGGTCATTGGTAGAACCCTGTTGCATTTAGACTCCTAAATAAAATCAAGTAGTGGGTGGTGCCTAGGTGGCTCAGTCCATTTAGCGCCCGACTCTTGGTTGCAGCTCAGGTCATGATTCCAGGGTCGTGAAATCCAGCCCTGTGCTGGGCTCTGTGCTCAGCATGGAGCCTGCTTGAGAATGTCCCTCTCTCCTCCCCGCTCACACATGTGTTCTGTCTCTCTCTCTAAAACAAAACAAAACACTAAAAAAAAAACAACAAAAAACCAACAACAACAAACCCTCTTTAAAATCAAGTAGGAAAACCATGACATTCTGTATTAAAGTTTGGGATCAATTGGATTGTGTGTGTTTTCAAGGAGTGTAATCTCATTGTCAGAGGAATGAGTTGGAGTTTGGGTTTTACGATCTTAAAAGCCATTTAAAGTACATTGAGTTGATTTACATAGCTTAGAAAAAGTGAAAAAAGGAAGAGTCAAAGCTTTGTATTTTATTCTGATTTGGCGATTTATTTTTATGGTTCGAAAAGAACTTTAAAATGCATTTTTTTCTAAATAGCCTCAGGGTCTGTTTTGTTCACTTTAAAAGATCACCGATGCTAAGTGGTAGTTAATGATCACTTGAAATAATGAAATTTAAAATCCCATGCAAAAAATATGTAGTCACACAATGGTACCACACATTAAAAAAATTTTGTGGAGGTTTACATGGGAACAAAGAGAGACAGGAGCTCAGAAAATACACTTTAAGGAAACAAAACAGAGGGACTCTTGTGTGACTCAGTTGGTTAAACATCTGACTTTGGCTGAGGTCATGATCTCACAGCTCGTGAGTTCGAGCCTTGCATCAGGCTCTGTGCTGACAGATCAGAGCCTGGAGCCCGCTTCAGATTCTGTGTCCCCCTCCTCTCTTTGCCCCACCCCTGCTTGTACTTTGTCTTTCAAAAATGAATAAACATTAAAAAAAATCTTTTTAAGAAAACAAAAGAGAACAGACCAAAAGATCTGGTTTTCAGCTTTTCAATATGTATAAAGCCCGGTAATAGTAATCACACAATAAAACACCTTGTCTTTGGCAAGCCCCTAAGATGTTGGCATTTTAATTTAGGGATTTCGGATCCTGTCTTGTCAAATAAAATTTTCCTAACAAAATTCGGTTGACTTGAGCAAAATTTCTGATGCACAATGGAAAAACAAGAACCTCAAGTGGTTAGAAAGCAAATCACCTTTGTGGATTTAATTGCCATTGACAGAAAAAGGCCACTGGGCTGGAAAGATAATCATCGTTCAGCCAAAAGGCATGATACAGTCTGAAATTAAAGAAAAAAATTCTATTAAGTTAAAACAGCTGGAAAATGAAATCTATTAAAGAAAATATTTAATTTGCATGATTTCCTTTATCTTTTATTTCATTTTATTTTATTTTGGTCAGTGAACGTTCTCACTGCAAATGTGACATGTATGGTTACAGATCACGTGTCTAGGCCAGGTATAAGCTGATATTTATTGATACATGTCAGTCTTAAGAGAAAAAGTACTGGACCCACTGCTTTTAGGTTTATTGCATTTCCATACCAAGCCTTTTTTCCCCCTGCCATGATGTAAGAAGAACACTAGTTCATTTTACATTGAGGCCCAGGAAAACCACGCCATCCTACAGTTCACGTCTAAAGGGATTCCGACAAGATCACAGCAAGTGAAACGCCCTCTCCTTTCCTGAGTTGGACCTCAACTCAGATCGAGCCATCTGTCCCTTTCAAACTGAAGCAGCCACCGTGGCTTGCTTTCATGTTTGTGGAGCCTGCTGCTTCTTCTGTTTTCCTTGCTGCTTCCTCTCCCTTTCAGCCCTCAGCCCTCACGCTGGAGGGCCGTGGCAGGTATGGTTTTTCCAGGTGGGCCATGTGATTAAACTACGGTAAAGTATTGATGTGGCCATGGCTTGAATTTGAGTGAGCTTTCCTCCCCGGAGTTCTGAGCCTCTGTTCTGAAGACAGGCAGCATCTCCTGTATCCATGTTCATAGATCCACATGAAGTTCACGGGCCAATATTAGTTTAAGTATGAGGTCTAGCTTTCTCAAATCTCTTTTCTCCAGGTGACATCAAGTCTCCGTAGCTAGGGGAGTCATTAATTTATCTACTCGTTCATTCATTTATTCATCTTGCTTTTATTAGAGGTTGGGCACTTGCACCTGTCACTGGAAATGCAAAGATTATTATTTATAATTTTTTACATGTTTTATTTATTTATTTTGAGAGAGAGAGAGGAGGCAGAGAGAGAATCCTAAGCAGCACGATCGGTGCCGAGCCCAATGAGGGGCTCGACCTCATGGAACCGTGAGATCATGACCCGAGTTGAAACTAAGAGTTGGACGCTTCACCGACTGAGCCACCCAGGCGCCCTCAGTGGTACATATTTTAAATATTTATTATGGTGGCGCCTCACTTCTAGGCACCATCAAAGCCACCAGAAACACTCCTATAGTCAAACAAAATTCACTCCATTCCATTGCTGCAGCAGCAAGGGCAATCGCACAGTGCGAGCGTCGCAGGTGGGTGTCCTGGGAAGAGGGGTCAGGGGAGACTTGCTATTGGACTTGGGTTTGTGCGGAGTGATGTCGGGGAGGGTTGAAGGAAGTGAAGGCTCCTTCCACACTGGGTGCTTTGGGGACCTGGGGCCAGTGCAGTGATTGAGAATCTCACTAATTTTTATCTAGGAGATGAGAAAACAAAGCGGGCCTTGGGTGGTCACTGGTGGGGGAGCAGTGACCGCTTGTGTGGGCAAGTCCCGAGGCCCGTCCCTGAGGACGTCCCCGACATCTGAGAAGGACAACGGGACCCAAGCAAGAAAGAGCTGGTGATGAGCAGCTGCTACCCAGGGCTGAGAAAACTTTTTCCTTTTGACCTCTGAGCAAACCTTGTTGGGATGACCTTCAGCGCGGAGCATAGAGTCTACTTTTTAATGTGCATTTAACAGCAGCAGCAACAACAACAACCTCTTTAAGTGGCGAGAGGAGAAGCCTTTGGGACGGGGAACATCTACCTCTTTGTGTTGCTTAATGTGACTGTCATAGAGGTGCCCAGAGACCTTGGCAGTGAGTGCATTTCTATAAATCTTAAACATCAATCAACTGATCAATATGGAGAGAGGGCTGGTGGATGTGCCCACTTAAAGCACTAAATGCCTGGTCCAGCTTGGCCTTGCACATTATTGAAGAGACATTGATAAACTGGGGCATGCGAAGGATCGTAAAGATGACCCGTGCTTCTCCCTCTCCTTCCTACTCTTTTCAAAATCATGCATTTTGCAGTCAGCTGGGATCGAGGGAATTGAATATGCACATTTTGAGGGAAAGAAACCACTGACGCATCTATAAATACTGAGGAATATAATAACGGAAGGAAAAGGGGCAAGTTATTGACCGTCGTTAAAAGTACAGCGAGGAATAATGGGCCTCCTCGGAAAGAGGGAACCTCTTCAGTTATGATGGATCCAACTTCTAACACAAGGGAGTGGGCTGTGGGGAGAGGCCCGTGACCGAGGCCCCTCTCTGGGTGGTCAGAGCCAAGCAGATGAAAACCAAGGGTTTAGTGCAGCAAACAAGGCTATTTCCAGCAAGGACTTCCTGTGGCCTTGGTGGTTTGTGTTTTCAGCCCTAACATCTAGAATTCGGTTTTAAAAAATTTTATCTTGTGAGTCCTGTTTGCTTTTTTCCTCTTTATGTTGATCCTTTTGTTCCATTGAATGCGTACCCACGTTACTGATTCTGATGCCTTTCCTGGCAGTGGAAGGCATCGCTTTCTCTCGCTTGTGTGGATGTTAGGTGATTTGAGCCCAGTGATGCCCCTTGAAGGAAATGCTTCGTTTACTCCCTTTCCTGGCCCATGTTGCTTATCATTGTTCTTTGCAAAGCTCATGACCGAGAACAGTTGATCAGTCATATTTTCTTTGTGCAGAAAGGATTCGGAAAAGAAATATGGCTACATTTATCCTGAGACCTTGAGGTAAAAAGACCAGCATTTACATACAAAAAAAAAAAAAACCCTAGCAAAAATTATTGTAAGCAGCAAAAAAAAAAAAAAAAAAAATCCTTCACCATAGCCTCCTTATTCTCCTGCTGTTGCCAGAGATCAAAAACGTCTGGACCCCTCCTCTGGAATTGCCCTTGGAGCTTATTTATACACCAGAAAAGCGGTCTCATTTTCTTGTGCAGAAAAGGATTCGGAAAAGAAATATGGCTACATTTATCCTGAGACCTTGAGGTAAAAAGACAGCATTTACATACAAAAAAAAAAAAAAACCCTAGCAAAAATTATTGTAAGCAGCAAAAAAAAAAAAAAAAAAAATCCTTCACCATAGCCTCCTTATTCTCCTGCTGTTGCCAGAGATCAAAAACGTCTGGACCCCTCCTCTGGAATTGCCCTTGGAGCTTATTTATACACCAGAAAAGCGGTCTCATTACTTATTAATCGCGTCTTTCTATTTGGCCTAAAATTGTATCACCTAACATTGTCACCCATCTTCTTTAGTTCAATCTGCTTCATAGGGCTTTCTGCACAGGATGACATCAGGGTGATTTTCAAAGCATTTGACAATGTAGGCCATTCAGGACAGACGGTGATTATGATCAACAGTTTTAGCTGTAGTGGTATATCGCCTCTGAATATCAATTCTGCTCTGTGTTATTCCAAAATATGTGTTGAAATAAAAACGCCCTATTTGTGGTCAACTTTGATATTTATTTGACTTTCCAGTGTCCAATCCTAACTGCTCAACTGAGGGAATTCCCCATTGTATGTTTGTCTTCATGATGTGGTATGTGGGGCCTGGCTCCTCACTCTTGATAGTAAAAGGCCTAAGGCTTTTTCTCTCCCCACCCCGTGGCTTTCAGGCACGAGGCAGAGTTCTGACCCATTAGGTACTCTCTTGAGCAAATCCAAACACGATAAATGTACTTTAGCATTCCTTCAAGATGGAAGCAACATCAGACTCTGGGTGATGACACCCAAGGACAGTGGAGGAAGTATGTCAGAGAGGCCAGTGCTACCAAAAGATAATTGTGCTTTCCATTTCTCAGTCCTCAACAGACAGTTGTTGGACTGTACATTCTCCTCTCCAGATCACCCAGGCATATGTTCATTCTCTGAGGTCCTAACTCCCTCTCCTCAAGTCCCCTCTTCTTACCCAAGAAAGCAACGATGATTTCTGTAACTTGTGGCTGAAAGCATCCATTTAGAATCTCTAAAAAGCTGGCCTCTGACTTTGAGAGCAAGCAAATATTTTTGTTAAATGACAGAATCATGGTGAGAAATACCTTGGTGGGCTGGGATGTGGGCCCAAGCCAATGAGACGAAATTAAGCAGGTATGCTGGCAAAATGCTGCATTTGGATTGAAGACATAAATATTTTCACATGGTGGAAATATTTAATTCAGCAGTACATTATGTGACAGCGTTCTGTGGTTTTATTGTAACCTGAAGTTCAGTGTGACGTGACTATCATCCCCAGGGACAAGAAGCTGCCTTAGGAACCTTGTATTTGGTTCTCTGCATTTTTACCTTGTGAACCCAAATTGGTTTTTAGAAAATTCATTCAGCTATCTTTCCTTCTGTTATGATTTTTCTAGCTCTAATAATCTGTATAAAAATTTTTTAAACATTTGGAAAGAATCATTTAAATTCCTTAAGATTATTTAATACTATTGTATACATCTTCCCTTTTGAAATGAAAGAGATATTACAAAGAGCATCACAAATAAGGAAGAAAACTCCTCATTTGTACATCAGACTTCTCTTCAGAAATGATGCAAGCAAGACGCAAGTGGAGTGAAATATTTAAAGTGATGGGGACCACCCACCTAGGTTATCTTTCAAAAGCGAAGAAGAAACACAGGGTTTCTCAGACAAACAAAAATAGAGGGAGTTTGTTGTCAGTAGACCAGTGCTGAAGGAAATGTGGAAATAATTCTTCCGAGAGAAGGAATTTAATATAGGTCAGAGACACAGGTCTACATAAAGCAAGAGCATTAGAGAAGGAACAAATGATGGTAAGATGAAACCTTTTGTTTTTCTTATTCTTTTGTAATTTTAGAAAGAAAGAGAGAGCACACACACAAGCAGGGGAGAGGGAAAGAGAGAGAGAGGAAGAATCTTAAGAAGGCTCCATCTCAACACAGAGCCTGATGTTGAGCTTTACCTCATGACCATGAGATTGTGACCTGAGCCAAAATCAAGTGCCAGGCACTCAACTGACTGAGCCACCCAGGCACCCCTATTTTGCTTACTCTTTTTTCAAAAATAAGTATTTCTTTTGTTTTTTAAGAAAATGTTTATTTTTGAGAGAGAGAGAGTGAGCAAAAGAGAGGCAGAGAGGGAGGGGGACAGAGGACCCAAAGAGGGCTCTGTGCTGATAGCAGACAGCCTGATTCGAGGCTCGAACTCATGAACCGTGAGATCGTGACCTGAGCTGAAGTCAGATGGTTAACTGATTGAGCCACCCAGGCGTCCCTGTATTTCTCATTCTTAGTTGATATTACAGATTAAATAGTTTGTTCAAAATAATAATGACAATGTATTTGGTCATTACAGCTTACATGTTAGTGAACGACAGCAGTGTTATAAGGAACAGCAGGGAAGCATAGGGAATATTCTGTTTGCGAATGCTTGGACCGCCCCAGGGGGCAGGAGGCCATCATTTGAAAGTGGACTTGGTTCATTGTAAATGTGTACCGCAAACTCTAGGGCAACAGCTAAAAACCAACCAACCAACCAAACAAGTATAACTGATGTGCTGAGACAGGGGAGAAAGGGAATCATATAAGATGCTCAATGAAAACCAGAGAAGGCAGAAAAAAAAGGGGGGGGGGTTAGGACAAGAAAAAACAAGGAACAAGGGCAATGAATAGAACCCGTTACAAATATGGTAAATATTAATCTAACTACATCAATAATTCCGTTAAATATGAATGGTCTAAATACACCAACAAGTGTATTAGTAAGTGTTTTCAGTCTGTCAATAGTAAAATGTCCAGATCCTCCCTTCTCCTTTTCTTGATCAAGACTTTATTATAAACGCTGACGGTACTGGTATTATAGAGTTGGGGAAGGAGTCTGAACTGGAATTAGGGAAGATATTGAGCTGGGCGTGAGATGTCAGGGACATCAGGTCAATAGATTTCCCATATACCTGCAGGCCAGTTCATTTTGTTTTCCCTGTGTAACTTGGGGGTCCCCAAGGACCGTAGGCACTAAAGGATCAGCCTGGTGGTGATATTGTACTTGAAGTCCGTCAATGTTTGTTGAGCACTTAGTGTATATTCAGTGTAGGTACTTGATACTCAAAAACGAACAGGACCCTGTTTCTGCAATCACAGTGGTGGGCAGGTGGGCATCTCATCACATTACTTAAATAATGAGCAGCAAGTTCCCGGATTTCACAATTTATGAGTTATCTAGTTTTTTTTTTTAAATTTTAGAGAGAGAGAGAGGCAGATGCTAGTGGGGGAGGGGCAAAGAGAGACAGAGATAGATTCTGAAGCAAGATTCAGGATCCCAACTGTCAGCACAGAGCCTGATGCAGGGCTCAAACTTATAAGCAGTGAGATCATGACCTGAGCCGAAGTTGGATGCTCAACCTACTGAGTCACCCAGGCGCCCCTGGGTGTTGTTAGTTTTTATATTCAAAGGCCAAAACCCAAAAGTGTTTAGGTTTTTTGGTGCCTGTATATTTACATTTTAAAAAGTGTTGCCAATATTTATAAGTTAGGATAATTCACATAAAAATAAGGGCCTTCAGCTTTTCTGGAAAAAATTGGAAAGACTAATGACGCTGGCCCTGCTTCCCCACACAGTGATGAGAGGCCAGAGCTGAGGCAAGGTTATGTCCTTCAGATAAGGCACGTGTTCTCCAGCCCATCACACTCTTTACCACACCCTATCATCCCTGACATTGAGGCCAAGTGTCAGTTCCTTTTTATCCTTCTTCTTATACTGGTCTCCTGGGTTCATTTACTGATACACTCTATCTCCCAGCGCTATAAGCATTTGAGTTTATGACCTGTTTTATAACTATAATTCTCATGAAAAGCATTATATAAATGAGAACCAAATGAGCAGTATTTTGTTTAATCACCAATATTAAAGGGAAGTCTATTTACGCCTGTTGTCCTTAACAGCATTCCCTCCAAAGTGCCCCCTTGATGTGTAACCAAAGTCGACATTTATCATCAGCAGGCCTCCAGATCACAGACAAGGGAGCATCCTTTCCATCTCTCTCTGCTCAGATCTGGAGAGGAAGGCTGAGCCATTTTGGTGGGATTTATCACAGTTTGGCTGAAAAAGTTCAACATCCGTTGGTATTTAGGGCATTCATCGTCTCTCAAGCTGGCCGTGTGCCTCCTCTCTCTGAGAGGTCTGGGGTGGAGACTGGTGGTGAGCGTCAGAGGCTGAAGGAAGCTCCATGTCAGTTCCAGGGTTTGCACTTGCAACGTGGGTGATCCTGCTACGTTCTTTCACAATTAGAGCGGAAGGGCAAAAAGACATGGTGGCAGGCACTGGGAGGGAAAATCATGCTGCGAAGGAACAGAAGTGTCACAAAACGTGCGCCCACGTGTTCCATGGGCATCTAGGTTAGGGAGAGCCTGCGTTTTGTTGGTGGGCTTGGAGGATGTGTCAGTATGGCCTTGACAAGTAGGCCTTGAAGTCTAGACAGACCTGGTCTCTTATCTTCATTGTTCCAGTGACTAGCCGTGAGACCCAGGGCTCGAGACAGCCTCTCTCTGTTTTAGAGTTTTCTTTTCTGCAAAAGGAAGAAACTTGTAGTGTCTTACATTTGACATGTGTGGGGGTGTGTGTGTTGTCAAATTAGATGTCAGGGAATGGGTTTGATGGGTTTAAGTTCTCTTTCTGTGCTGTCACAGCCTAGACTAGCTCCCCATTGGGTGTGTGTGTGTGTATAATGTTTGATGAGAACGTGATACGATCATCCAAAGTATTGATATGGTTTGGACTTATATGGAGATGAACCCTTTTTTTTTTTTTTTTAAATGTAAGGCAGAAGTTCTCATCTTAAGAAGGAATTCATGATGTTAGGCACTACGTTCCTGCCAATACTTGAGGATGCATGTCTTCATGACTGGAACATACTTTTCTTCACTACTACCTCTTGATTGGCCAGTAAAGCCTGCGTGGAAACAGTCTCAGGCATCACATCTCCTGGACAACCAGGGGGCTGTTGTGTTTTCCTCCAAGGTGAGCTGCATGATGGGTCTAATTAAAATTTTGGGAGAATAATTCCTCTGAGTTTGGGCAACTCAGGCCACTGTGGTGTTTCACAGAGATAGGACTTCAAGATATGTGCGTTCCATTTTTTTTTAGACATTATGATTTTCCCTCTGTCTCTGTAGTTCAAGATAATCACATTAGGCAGGTCAGAAGTGTTAAAGTAGACCAATATAAAGATGAACAGTTGAACTATACTATAATATGCTGACAATGGAAAATCTTTGTTTCTTGGGATTTTCTAATGTTTCGTCAACAAACACAGATTACTTACCAAATACAAGGTATAGCAAGAAAAGCTGGAAGCAAAACGAAGCAAAAATGTTTTCCAATTGATCTCTTTTCCTTCATCTGTAGTCATGGTGTGGTCTAAGTGACCAGAACCACAGGATCCAAAGTAGACTCGTCTGAGACTCAGTGATCCACTTCGATGATGCATTAGTTAGAGAGTTTAATCAGTCTAGATGTAAGTAAGTCTTGGTGGATCTTCCTCTATGAGAACATTTGTTAGTAGCCTAAGTAAGTGTAGGCAAGGCCGCAAATCTCAGACACGGGGGCACAATTTGGAAATGAGGATGTAATACTTATATATAGGGGGAATCTAAGACATGCCTGTCTCCTTTCTGCTTTTATCTAGCATCATAATAAGAACATCTGGAAGGGGCATCAGTAATACAGTGTACCACTAATGTTGTTATTGCATATGGGTCTCATACTCTTCCAGTGAAGTTCAGGTTTTAGAGCTACTTTCCTTCTGGATCTTTGTAATTGTATTGGTTTTCCTACCATCACATACATGCAAATAGCCAAATATTAAACAGGAACATCAAACAGGAACAAGAACAGAGATAATGCCCTAATGACCTTGATAATGAAGCCCTTGACACATACAAGGACTGCCAAACAGGTGCCAGGCTGTAGTAGTACAAATAAAGCAACAAAGAGAGGGTGTCTTGTTCCTAAATGACAACTCAGCAGGTCTGATGAAGCTAGAAGCACTTGACGGTCGGGAGCACAACCAAAATTCTTAAGGGCGACATGGGGAGTATCAGAGAAAATTCTGGAGTGGGCTTGCTGGTCTAGATCCCAGCTTTCTGTTTCTACACTTATTGCATGTTTTGCACTTGCTGATGAGATTAGTCAAACAACCTGTAGGATTTAGTAACTTTCTCTTTTTGCTTTTCAGTTGGTTTCGACCCATTTGCCTTCAGAACGATTGGAAGTTTATGAGGAGCCCCTGACTCTCAGTGATGATGAACGGCATGACCTACACAGGCATTTCAAACTTCCCTTTATGTATCTTTTACTGTTTCTGCCACGCAGGAATCATTCAGGCTATATTCACCTAAATCATGGTGGACTTGGTAATTAGATAATTGGAATTTATCTTCAACAACAGCCTTTCCTGAACTATATGTCAAATACTATGCTTTACACAGCTGGATTGAGACATGATGGTGTCAGACATCATTTCACAGGGGTTCAATGTGTATCCACCTTGGTGAATACTCTAATTCATAATATATTTAAATGCTAGCTCTACTCATGAACTCTGGGGTCTTGGTCAAGCCCATTAATTTTATGATACTTAGTTCTAATCTCTAAGATAGAAATTACTACACTTCCAAGGGCTTATGTTAGGAGCAAATAAAAAAAAAAAAAGAAAGAAAAGTACAGCAGTTCCCTCTTCTTCTTGTAGTGTCTCTGTTCGTGGTTTCCACTACCCATGGTCAATCAGCCTGGAAGCAGATGATCTTCCTTCTGATGTATCTTCAGAAAGTCAGTAGAAGCTCAATGCTATGTCACAATGCCTATGCCATTCACCTCACAGCATCTCATCACATAGGTTTTTTATCATCTCTCATCATCACAAGAAGGATGAATACTATACAGTAAGATATTTTGAAAGAGAGAAAGAGATCACATTCATATAACTTTTATTACAGTATATTGCTATAATTGTTCCTTTCTGTTATTAGTTATTGTTACTAACCTCTTACTGTGCCTAGTTTGTACATTGAACTTTACCATGACTATGTATTATAGGAAAAGATAGTATATATAGGGTTCAGTACTGTCCATGGCTTCAGGTATCTACTGGGGTCTTGGACCATCTCCCCCGTGCATAAGGGGGGGGGGACTGCTGTACATGAAAGAAATTTGAAAATCATAAAATATAAAATCATTGTTACAGGAACATCTGTCACATACAAATGACAACAGGCTAAAAGAATATATTGCCAAACTTCAAGTCCACAGGTAAGCCAAATCCATAGGTTGTTCAGAGGTCTCTGGCAGTGACTTTGTAACATGTAAATGGTGACTGATAAACATGCAAGCTCACTACATGTACGGTGAGGGCAGCAGAGTGCCTGGCACATGGTGGAAGTTCAATAACTATTTGTGGAACTGAACAGAATTGAGCCTTAAAGAATGGGTAGAAGTTGGATAAGTTAACAGTGCAGTGGATGGATGTCCCAAGCAGAAACACAAAGTGTTCCTTGGGTAGCGGAGAAATTTTAGGAAGTTTAATTTGAGAATTGATGAACGATGAGGCTGAAGAAGTAAATAAGGGCCAGGCCATGAACGGAATTATATGCTGTGCTGGAGTTTCGTGTTCACTCGGAAGGCAATGGTTAGCATTGGGAAGATTTTAAATAAGAGAGAAATGGATTCATGTTGGCCTTTTAGAATGATTTCTTTGGTGGCACGTATAGGATGGGTAGAAAGACCAAGAGGAGCATGTCACGGTGGTCCAGGCAAGAGGTGGGCAGGTTTGAAGTAAGTAGTAGCAGTAGGGGATGGAGACCAGGAGACAGGGTGTGAAAAACTGACATGACCGGAGCCATTTTGAAATAGACCAGGAGTGGCCACCGCAGAGAAACGGGAAAAATGGCAATTGTTTAAACAATTGCTTGAGAAGTCAGTGGGAGTATGGACCTCCTGATCACAAGACTGACGGGTGTGGACTTTCTGAAGGTAGAATGTTTAATCCAGAGCGGCTTAGCCTGTTAATGCTTATAGAAAAGCCTTTTCCCTGGGCACCCTCCTACACTGTTGGTGGGAATGTAAACTGGTGCAGCCCCTCTGGAAAACAGTGTGGAGGTTCCTCAGGAAACTAACACTAGAACTCCCCTAGGACCCAGCAATAGCACTGCTAGGAATTTACCCAAGGGATACAGGGGTGCTGATGCATAGGGGCACATGGACCCCAATGTTCACAGCAGCACTCTCCACAACAGCCAAAACATGGAAAGAGCCTAAGTGTCCATCAACGGACGAATGGATCAAGAAGATGTGGTTCATCTATACCATGGAATCCTACATGGCAATGAGAAAGAATGGCATCTGGCCACGTGTAGCAACATGGATGGACCTTGAGGGTGTTATGCTGAGCGAAATAAGTCACACAGAGAAGGACAAATACCATATGTTTGCACGTATAGGAGGATTAGGAGGAACTTAATGGAGGACCATGAAGGAGAAGAAGGGGAAAAATAGTGGTGGAGAGGGAGGGAGGCAAACCATGAGAGACTCTTGAATGCTGAGAACAAACTGAGGGCTGATGGGGGTGGGGGGAGGGGAAGGGGTGTGATGGGCATGGGGGAGGGCATTTGTTGGGATGAGCACTGGGTGTTATATGGAAACCAACTTGACAATAAACTATTTCAAAAAAATAATAAAATGGTGCATTGTAAAAAAAAAAAAAAAGCCTTTTCTCCCCTCAACTCATGTAATTGCCCCTCTTTCTTTTCCTCATAATCCTTGCTTCCATCCTACAAGCAGGACACTATTTGGGTGTCTTTCTGAATCTTTTCTCCCTGAATCGCAATTCTTTGATGCCAAATAAGTGCTCATTTGCCTCTTACTATGACTCTTCACTTTTGGGTTAACAGAGTCAAGAAGAATTCATGAGGCACAATTGCCAAGATTTCTGATGACTTGGGTATGTGTAGGTGGGTGGGTACAGGGGCCAAGGATGACTTCCAGACCTCTGCTTTGGATGGCTGATGGGTGGAGCCATTAACAAGGATAAAGGGGTGGCTGGGTTGAGTCTCAACTGTTGGTTGAAGGTCTGACTCTTGATTTTAGCTCAGAACATGATCTCCCAAACTTTGAAATGAAGCCCCATGTTGGGCTTTGTGCTAACAGTGAGGAATCTGCTTGGGATTTTCTCCCTCTCTCTCTGCCCCTCCCCTGCTCATGTGTGAGCACATATGCTCTTTCTCTCTCAAAATACATAAACATTAAAAAAAAAACAAAGATAAAGCAGATAGATGGAGAAAAGTCCACAAAGAAGAGTGTAAATTATGTCCACAGTCTGCTTTACGAAAACACAGTGATGTTTCATATGTTCTAGATAGCAGGTGTCTTCTTCTTCTTCCCTTGACTGTGGATTTCCTCTTGGTACTGCAGTTAACAAGGTTAAGCAGACAAGAAAGGTTCTCAAGGGCTGTTTGCTTAGACTCCTTTCAAAGGAAGGAACAGCGGAGAAGGAGCGCAGATCTGAGGAGCTGCTTTCATCTGCTTTGGGACAGGCTGCTTCTGAACTCTTCCCAACTACGGATTTTTGATTAAATTCATCAACCACTGTACTGCTACACTTGCCACTGAATAGATTATGCGTACATGGTTGGCTTAGTGGAAAATTGTATTGGAACAGCTTTTGGAACCTTTTAAAACAGATACTGGTGATTGTCTTGGAGCTTGGGCTATTTCTACCCATTCATTTACTATCTCAAAATCAGCCTCAGAACTGTGTTTCATCATTTGGATTCTGAAATTTATTTGTGAAGTGTTACAATACAAGAAACAAGGGGGCGACTCTAGGTTTCTTAAAGACAAAGGTTCATTTTGTTTATTTCTGAGTGTCCACAACAAAAGTTTCTGGCACGTATGAAGTGTTTAGCAGATGTTTGTGGGGCATGGAATGACAGAATTTAAGTGAGGGGCGTCTCCTTTTATTTTTTGTTTTCTATTTTATTATCCTGTATATAGTATATATACAGGTATATTATACCTGTAATAGGTAAAGTATATTAATAAAGTGATTCAGATATATAGTTACAAAGTAATTGTATTTCTATCAGTGGTTGTTGCCCATATATTTTTCTTTTACTGGTGCTGGAATATCTTTATTAAGAGTGGAGACAATTATGACTTTTGAAGTTGACATTATTCTGGTGTTTCTCTCCGGCCACCACGACAGTAGAACCCAACTCGCTGAAGGTGCTGATGTTGGTAGGTGGAAACTAGTAGATTTTTATTGTGACAGCTGGAATTACTGTGCACCTTCAGTATATTCAGCATTTGTATAATGAACAAAAGACAACACCATTTATTCTTATATATTGCCTACTGTGAATAATGCTGTAATGAAGATGAAAGTCCAGATATCTCTTTGACATACTTACTTTATTTTTAATTTCAGTATAGTTGAGATGGCTATCTTTTTAAAGATGTGTTATCAAACATATTTTATAATAATAGGCTTAATTATAGGCATGACCTTTGCCCAGAGTATTTTTAGAGTATTTTAAATGGAAAGAAAGCTTGACAATGACTGTATTTTGTCTTTCTCTGCCCACGAAGGCAGAAGCATCAGCATTTTTTTGCTCCTCTTAACAGTTCATCTCGGAGCTTCCTGGCCAATCTCCTTGCCTATTTATAACGTATGGTCACTCCGATTTTTGGTTCTTTTACTTGCCCTAAAGCACTTCTTATCAATCACAAGACGAAGTCAATATATGGACCTCCATGTAGCATAAGAAATGTTTGCTGAAGGTCACTAACGCATGCAGATTGTGATTATAATTAAAAAAAATTTTTTTACTGGTATTTTAGCAAGATATTCCCATCTTCTCTTTGATTTAGTAAACTACAGAACAACATTAACTCACACGAAACTGAATCAGGAGCATATTCTAAATGCCAGAATATTCCAGAACATGCACAGACAGGCATTGCCGGAGAGCAGGAAAAGCTCTTTCCCAGCAGAATCCCCTACAACACGTGATACACAGCTGGGTGTTAGTAGGAGACTGGGGTGGCTGTGGCTTCTGTCTGCCTACTATATGGTTTCCATCTTCCATCTTCAGGTTCTTGTGGAGGCTTCCTCCTTCATCCTTGGGGTCCCTCGGGGTTGTTATTATGTGGATCTCCTCCCCCCACCCCCCGACAGGATGGGTCTGTGACACTGAGTGACCGATTCAAGTACATCCCCCCCAGCACAGCTCCTCGCTTCAAGACAGGCACGAGACTCAACATCTGGGGGCTCCGTCCAAGAAGGAAGCCGAGCAGGGCAGGCTGATGACATCCCTGGATCACTGTATCCAGCTGTGCTCCTGATCAGGTCAAAACAGCATCGTTTCTTTCTGTTTCTGCAAGTTTAAGTTGGATTTCGGTAACCTGCAATCAACGAAGTCCTAATTTATCTAGCACTTTATTGGAAGCGTTGAAATAATCACGATATTAACCAGTCTGTCTGGAACCCCTTCCTCTTCTTAACACCTGCGGTTAAGACACACGTTCATTTACATGCGTGCAACCTAAATGACATATCTGAGTTCAAGACACGCTTAGCCTAGAAGCTCATGTCAAACAATTCTTTATTTTTTATGGTACAAATTAAAAGTGACAGATCTGAAGCTGTTAAGAAATACACAAAGTGCAGCTTTACTGACCATACAGATATTGCTCTAGATTAAGTACAGTTTTGTCAGGGTTTTTTTTTTTTTTTTTTTAAACATTAAGCAACCTGTGCAGATAAATCAGCTTTGGTTTCAATGTCAGAGCAAGTAAGGAGCTTTTAAACATCCAGTTTGGCTTCTTGGTCACGAGTCCATCTCATGTCAACTTCTCATCGTGATGATTTTTTTTCAAAACACCCCAGCTGGATTTCCTGCCTACTTTTCTGCTACCTGCCCCACACACGGAGAGGCAGCTCTCTGCGGTGCCTCATCAGTGACCTTGGTGACCAGTCTAGATCACAGCACGTAGGACAAAAACAACAAAAAAATCACTTTCTTAACAACAAATAAACAAATGTGCCTCACATAATTTCAAGTTGAAGACAAGCAAACCACGTGACGAAAAGCTCATTACAAAATGTTATCCAAAGAGATTTTACAGTCAAACATTGAAAAGAAAATCAATTTCCTTTTTCTCCATTTTTTTTAAGCTTGGTCATTAACTGGGTACAAGTAGAGTGCTGAGGTAAAACATTGATGAAGAGTTTGTATTTCTTTTTCTTTTCTTAAAATAGGAACAGTTTAGTATTGCAAGATTGTCAGCAACATTTAAGCCGTATCTATACAATGTGCATATACCTACAAATATTGAGCTTTGGTCCAGCGTAGAGAAGATGGGCAAAGGCATTTTACAATTTATTTTTGGTTATAGCTTGAGTTCTTTGATACGCCTCTACTTGGTTTTCTTTTTTCCTAGCTCCTTTTGCTGTTTTGTTCTCTCTTTTGTGGTGTGTGTGTGTGTGTGTGTGTGTGTGTGTGTGTGTGTGTGTGGTGTGATTATAACATATAGAAACCAAAACCTTGCAATGCAATTAAAACTCTCAGCGGTTCAAAGTGGTTCTTTTCTGGTTGAAAAAGAAAAAAGAAAGCCCACAAACAAGCGTGAAATATAACATTGGTCATTTTTCGCTCTCATCAAACAATGAAGGAAATGGAGATGACCATAATTTAAGCCTATGTAAGAAAAATATTGAGGCTTGAAATACAATCACATGTGCCCCACGTGGCTTTTATTTTTTGTTAGTCACAACCTTAACCTTCAGTTCATGGAAACATAAAAGACGCCTAAGTGCTGTTGGCGTATGAAGTTGTTTACAAGTGGAAATAAGAAATGTCATAATAAAATTAAGCAGTAGGTGAGGTCCCGAAGACTTACAAGTCACGCAGTATAATTTATATTCTTAAGAATTTGTTCAGGCACCTTTTTATGCCTTGTAGCAAAAAATTCATCTGTAAAAAATTAATATAAGAAGCATTACAACACCTTATAAATAATTTATAAAACAATACAAAATTATAAAACTATAAAAAAAAGCACTGCACATGAATGGTTTTACGACTGTGGGATGAATATATTTCTTTTTTATTCCACTCTGGAAGATCACTTTTATTTTCCATTTTCACCTTCCTAGTTCTCCTCTTCCAATTATGGATCTTCGAGCAGAGCAAGACTTACGCAGCTGCTCCTGGTGTGTTTATCCATTTAGCATTAACTTCTCTTCCTGGGGAGCTTTCCTTGATGGAATTTGGAGCAGGTCCTAGGAGAATACAAAATCGGTTTCATCGATATGGTTTTGGATTTCTGGGCTGTTGGTATTTGTGCAGTGGATTTGGCGGTGGTGACATGGGTGCCGTGATGTCGCTGGCATTGAGGGTCAGGTTGGCCGCGGTCCGTGAGCCGTGGTCGGTTAGCATCAGACTGGCCGAATGGAAACAGCTTCACAAGTGGATGATTCCACTTGCGGGGTCTCTCTCTGAGTTTCCTTGCTGGTGGCCTTCTGACTCCTGACTCGTGAACCGTCTGGAAGGGGGGTAGGGTGGGGACACTCATATCATTGCACCGACATGGCCAGCACAGGGGCGGACAGAAGAAACTCAAACTCCCACAGGGGAGGGAGTATGTTAGGGAAGAAGATGACATTTCCATTCAGTGGCGCAACTTGAGGTTTGTTTGTTTTTTCTTTTCACAATACAGAAGTGTCTCGAGAGCACATGAGTGTGATTAGTAAGGAATTAATCGGGAGTATTCGCATCTAGATGGCGCGCACATTGGTGGTTCCCTGTGCCCGCTCCTTCGACTGACCGACCGCATTTGGCCTCCACCTGCAGGATCCGGTGTCTGCCTACCCAGCCATGGTCTGGCCCATTAGGTTACTTCGGTGCACCGATCTTTTGAGTAAGTTATTCTGAAAAATGAAATAACCCCCTAGTTCTAATGGTGAAGACTATTCTGCTGTGTTAGACAAGCCGCTACTAGATTTGTTTCCTTCTAGTGGAGGCACTTGGTTGCTACGACTTCTTTTCCCCTCAGGAACCCAGCCCCCAACTCCAGTTGTTTAAATTTGTCTTCCAACTTCCTGCTGCATTTGTATATCCTAGGAACAATTGCTCCCCCCTGGAAAGAGTCTGCCATCCCAGCTGGAATGAAAACAGTAGCAGAGAAGATGGGTTTAGGGGATACATGATGGCCTTTAATGATCCAGTCACGAACCCTTTCTTTTTGGCCTGTTTCCTTCGTGTGTGTGCATATGGGTGTGTGCATGCCGTGTGTGTGTTTTGACTGAAATCTTGAGACATTTCTTTGGCTATCAGACCTCTGAGAGAAATTGCTTTGCACAGAAGCATAACATAGATGTGAGTATTGAACCAAATGTGCAGTTTATGTTTATATTACAAAATTAGTTTTGGTCAGCTCTCCATGTACGTGGCCAACAGACTGGGAAAAATCCCAAGCTCTGGTGTGGACAGTGAGGACAATGACAGCTTATGCCAGTGTTGACAGTTCATCGAGCAAAGCCCTAGTTATTTTGGAGTCTTTCCTGCATTTCACCGGGATCTGAGTGGAAGGGACACGGTTCCCACTCTGTGGCCCCTCAGCAGACCCTGGAAGCCACACGCAAGGGAGATGGAGAAATGTAGGAAAAGTGAGAAATGCCGGCTCCTTCTTTTCTCAAACCCACAAGTCATAGTGAGAAGAAAGCAATGAATGCTTTGGCACACGATCTAGGATGTCCCGCCACCCCCCCCCAAAAAAAACCCAAAAACGAAAAGAGAAAAGAACCCCCCATCCCAAATGAAAACCAATAGTGAGCCTCACAGAATGGCTTCAACAATGGCACCCACCCCACAGGTGGGGTCAGAGATGGGTCAGATGGGAGAAATCAGGCTTCTTATTTTTCCTCTAAGTACAAATGTAAAAATTCGTAACGCAACTTTACACGCAGAGAAGAGTAGACCAACGATCGCGTTTGCAATGCCGTGTTTCTGACTTTGGTTAATAGGTTTCATAGTGAAATCAGCACTTAGAACCTGAAAGAATGCAGTTCCCAGTCCCTCCTCCAGGTGGCAGGCTTGTATTCGCTTTGAACAGATAAAAGTTTTTGTTGGGTTTTTTTGTTTTGCGTTTTTTGTTTTTTGTTTTTTTTTGGTTTAGTTGTTTTTCTTTTTTCCTTAAAATGTGTTCACATTTTCATAATATACAGAAAAAAGTATGTGGTTATTTGGTTTGCTTTAAGTCCATTAAAAAATTGGCTTTGGGGGCGTCGGGTGGGGGAGGGGACTATCCTACCACACACACCTGCCACGCAGAGTGTGTCTTGTTTAAAAATTTTCAAAAATTGTGGTTTTTTTTCTTTTTGGAAAGCCAACGGACACGTATAAACCGTTCCGTCCACTTGGTAGTTTTCTTGGTCCTTTACTTACAAGGGCGATGAGTGGGGCTCTTTTATTTTCAATTTATGATCACTATTAATTATTATTAGTATCGATGATGACTTGCGGAGTCCAAAGGGCGGAGTTCCATTTTGTGGGGTTTGCTTCTGCTTCCGGGCGGGCGTCCCTTTAGGAGTTTTCTTCCAGAGAGTCTGTTAAGGGCTCCAGAGGCCCGGCCGGGGCCGGCTCGTGCTGTTTTAAGCGTTTAATTGTGTTCTTCAGGGCTTGCCTCTTATTGCAGAACCAAACTCTAACTACCTCCCGGTCATAGTTCAGCTTCTCGGCAATTTCGGTCATTTCCTGCCCAGAGGGGTGTGTGTTCTTCTCAAAGTGGGCATTGAGGATCTCAAGGGCCTGGGGTGTGAAGGAGGTGCGCCGCTTGCGCTTTTTGGACGGCTCACTCCCGATAAACTCGGTCAGGTTCTGCACACCTGCTCGATGGCGGGCCTCAGCCTCAGCCATCCACCGCTCAAGCACCGGCTTGATCTTCTGGGCACTTTTAGGGGTGATGTCCAGCTTTTCAAACCTGGCAGGATACAAAAGGCCAGGGTTCAGTTTGGCTGTCAGACTGCTAGCTATAGTGTTCTCTTGGGCTTCCTGTGGTAGGAAAAAGTGGCTTCTCAGGATGGTGTGTCTGGGGGGAGAATTGAGAAAGAACAGTCTTACACTGAGTCCTCTGCCAGGGTGGGCCTCCTGCCTGCCTGCCTGCCTGACTGCCTGGCAGAGCGAGTTCACTCCAGATGAGCAGCCAGCTGCAAGGTGGCCGACCCGCCCAGGCCCGCGCGCCCCCATCCCGCATGCTTCATGCCCCCATGCAGCCCGCACAGCCACGCCGAGGGGGTGAGGGAGGGTGCAGACCACAGCACACATGAACCACCATGATGGGGAGGGACACCACTTGCAGAAATCTGCCCCCCCCCCCCGACCCCCTCCCCGTGCACCCTGGGCAGCCGAGCTTTCATGGGGACCGTTCGGGCCACACCTCCCCCTCTTCAGAATCCTCAAGGCAAAAATGAACACCAGGCAGTGGCACTGGAGACAACGGCCGTCGTGTCCTTTCACTTAAAAGGATTCCTTTTATGTTTCACATCTCGTTTCCCTTAAACTCCTCCCACTGACTTGGTTATGAAAATGTGACAGGTGTTACCACGGTGGGTGATGGCAACGGACACGCGTTTCTTTTACGGCTTTCTTTTCATCTCTGTGTAGCGTCTTACTGTAATCGCTCCCTGTCTCTCCCTTTTTCTCTTCCTCCCCCCTCCTCCTCCCCACCCCTCCTCTCTCTCAAGTAACAAACTGCACCGTATGTAAGTTAACAACGTGGCCCCTTTTCAGGCAAAACACAGCCCGTTGCTACTTTGCGTGGGACTCAAACAGCTGGACACCTTGTAATTGCTATGAACACCCCCCTCCCCGGATGGGCTAAGGCCACCTCGTGCCTTTCAAACGCTGTCCGGTGTAATGGTGTACTTTTGCGCCCGGGCATCAAGCTGTGTTTAATGTGGGATATCTGCACAGTGTACTTGAATGATATAATTTTGTGTAAATGAGGTCTTCTATGTACCAGTTGCCATCAGCAAGTCTTTGCTACACTGATTTTTTAAAAAAAAAATATGAAGCATCTGGGACGAAATTATATCCAGTGTTCTAAGAAGCCATCCTGGTATCGAATGAGACTCCCTCTCAATGAAATATACCAAAGGACCACTTGCTTTTATTTGCCTGTGTGTTTGTTCTAAATCCAAGTTCTCAGCCCTCCGGGATGACAACTTGGGATACACAGACCCTCTCTTGGATCCTCTTTTTAAGCGGCCAGCGTGTTGAAAGACGACCATCCGACCACAGAGTACATCTTATTACGATGGTCTGTTCTCATAGAGCTAAAATGAACCTGCGTTATCCAGGGAGAGTATGTTTTATAAGGACGTCTGCAGAAGAAGACAAAAGGAGAGGCTTCTTTTATGGGCGATAATCTTACCTTTGACACTGCGTTTTAGATGTCGTGATAAGCAGTGCAAATCTATCAAGGTTTAAGAGGAATTCCATAGCTTCGCCCTCCACGTATGGTTCAAGGCGTTATTTGTTTATTTTTTAAAAACCCAACTTCCAGTACCGATCAAGGGGGGAAGGGGTACGTTTTGCTTTTAATATGAGATGAACTAATCATCTAATGTCATTTAATGAGCTTGCCCCCGGAGGCACGCTCCCCCGGAGCTCCAACTGTCGTGGTCATTTGCCACATACGGCATTTTACCGTCACTCATCATAAAAGCTCCAGACCTTAAACTCTTGATGCCGTGACAACAGGCTTTAGGGACAAAGCTGGCCACCGGGATGCCCAGTGCTTTGGCGGTGTTTCCTCCTCTGCGTCTCGGATCAGGAGGGGCTCATCAAAGCCAGGCCTGGGAGTCACTGTAGCTCGTGAGCGACACCTGGGTGTGCAGGCTCAGATGCAGATTCCTTCCCACCTCTTAAAAGGAACCTGAATTTTTCCAATGTCAGATCACGGTCTCTTTCAAGACTTTCATTTTTTTCCCCCGCTCTTGGCAGTCAGCTCCTAAAACTAGTTCGCCAAAACCCTGGGAGCTAGAGAAAGGCTGTGAAGTCAAGGCATCTGACTTATTCCATTATCCAGCGAATTCCCAGGGTCTCTCCCTTTTTCATCAGCCGTGGCTTTCTTGGCTTCCCCTGGGGAAGACTTTAGGAATCAACATAGTTGATTGGGAATGCCCTAGACACACTATGTGCCCTGGTGGAAAACATTAGATAGCACTCGAAGAAACAAAAGGAAATTACGTTTTAGGACTAAAAATAAGCCAAAAAGGACCTTAGCAAAAATAACAAATTGGCAACAACTTAAAAACCTGTGGCCGCCTTTATCACAAGGCCGTCAAGATGAAACAAAATTAATGCTTCCCAACAGGGAGCCACAGTATTCATATCATTGACGCTGCTTGTTAGTGTTGATGTTCCTGTGCGTGTTGTTTGGAATAACATATACAAGCCTGGAAACAAATTTCCCAGCAGCAGTAGTACCCTTGCATAGACTGAATAAAGGTTATTTTCTACAGGGAGGTATCTTATAAGAAAAAACGGTAGGGGAGACCATAGAAGTGAGAGGATCCTATGGCGCTTTTTGTATTTAACAACAATCAATGGGTTTTATGGAAAATCATTGAGCAAAATGTGAGCTGCAAGCTACTACCCCATACTGATGTTATTTATAACCTTAGTCTTAAACTGCAGGAAAACTACACTTCCGTCCTTTGGGGAATACATTAAAAGTATAAAGAGCAGATAAAAAGACAGCATTTCATGGATCACCAAGAACAAAATCCACTTAAATGAGTTTAGAGTTGGTTTCTTGGCTTTTCCTGATGGAGGAGGACTCATAAGGCTTTGCCCAAGAGGAAAAAGCTCTCACAGAAGTGCCTTTGTTACCTCATGCATAAACATGGGATTAGCGCGACTCACACAAGCATGCACGGGGTCTGCTTCTGGCGGCTTGACCCAGATCAACTTGAACACAACCAAGGCTGGGTTCTTGTCATTTACGTATGTGTTTGTTTTGGAGGCGTGGGGACAAGTGAGGCGGGATTCTCACTACCCCAGCCTGCGCTGCGGACCGCAGCGGCGTCTTCGAGAAACGTGCGTTTGGAGTCGCGTCTGGGAAGGCAGTGAACGTTACAGCATTCCTTTGCGACCACGAGACGGTTAATGTTCTTTTTAAGGTGTATTTTCTTGGGAGGATCCTGAGAGCCATCCCTGGGCAGATATGGTGGGAATGGCAGCTCTATGATACTTGCTCAGGATGCCTGTCTGCCGACAGGAGGCAGTGGCTCTCAGCTGCCCAGAAGGAAGCTTCTGGCCCGAGGTGAGGCATTTCCAATGAGACTGCCTTCTTTGTGAGTTGACAGGAGTTATCAAGCCAGGACCCCAAATCTGCTTTAGCACTTCATTTCCACCAGTGTCACCCGTTCCAACGTGGAAGCGCCCCGAACTCAGTCCCCAAACTCCACCCCTCCAGCTCTGCCCCCCAAAGAAGAAAAGCTGAGCCATTAGGACAAACGAGGCCCAGGCCGGCCAGGAGAGGTGACAGCACGTGGGCACGGGTTACCTGCAGATGGCCGACTGGCTGTACGCGGGGCCCTCTGTAGCACTGAGAGCCTGTCCCACCTGAGTCTGGGTCAGGCCAAGGGACAGGCGCCGGATTTTAAAAGCTTTGGCAAATTCTCGGATCTCCTCCAGATTAACCCCATCCACCTCACCCGCTGCCGTTTGAGGATCTGTGGAGATGTTTTTAAAAATAGGATCAATATGTCAACACGCATCCAAGTCATCTGTCTATCACGGCTTCTAAGAAAGCAGCTTTCTTTAAGAGCAGAGTGGCAGGGGAACCACCTAGGTTGAATGTTCCCTTCGTCTCCCCCGCGAGGCACCCAAGACCCCGCCTTTGAGTCATCGCGTCTCCACAACTCATCCTTCGGGATGTTTCTCTCCTGCATAAAGCCCCAGGTAGCTCACACCGGCCGCGTCCGCAATACAAGAGCATGTCCCCTTGGGCTTCCCAAGCAACAGCCCGGGCGGGAAGGCACTGGCTATGTGATGCGACTCCACTGTGCCCACAAATCTGTTCAAACATTGTGCGAAGATACAAACACGGAAAGGCTTCCACGTGAAACATCTTAACTGGGTTCTTTAGGGCTAAAGATTGCCCTTGGAAAAAAAAGTAGTATTTTGTGTTTTTCCTTCACCGGATCACCACGGCTCTCAGGCTAACAGATGGTAATGCGGTCTAATTTCTTATGTTCACATTGGCCCCTCAGAAGACTGTGCTTATGAAGCTGTGAGACTAATATTATCTCCCCCCCCCCCATAGCAGTTTACTGACACGATGCCTTTGTCCCCTAAAAGGGCACGTAATAAAAAATGCCTACTGCAGGAAGGCTCCTTTGGTGGCGGAGAACGCGGTCAATTTAGGACTTATCAAGGGAAACGACACAACAGCTGGAGAATGAGCCCCCCTCCCCCCTTCCCGCCACGGATCCCCGGATAAATGATAAATGAAAGCCTACACCGGGCTGGAGACAGCATGGGTTGGGGCTGGGGGAAGATTTCAAAGTGCTGCTGCTCCTGCCTGGAGCGAAGCCCTTCCCCCCCCCCCCCCCCCCCCGCCGCGAGCTGACTCTATTGTTCTTCACCTCATCCCTCGCACTTGGGTGAAAAGTTTTCCTCTTCCTCTTTCTGCACAATAATCCATCAATTTCAGTAAATTCAAGCCCTTGTCTGGGGACTCCGGTGGACTAGATTAGTCTTCTGGGCTCAGGGCTACAGAACCTCCAGGTATCAGGAAGAAAAATAAACATTTGCATTTCAAGGGCCAATTTTCCAAAGACTTTTAAATGAATATGTTAATATCTGGGGGGGGGGCTTGGAGCTTCGGGTAACAGATTCTCTCCTTGGGGGGGGGAAATGGGCTCTGTCGATAGACTCAGCAATAGACATAGGCACCGTACCTTCTTCAGCTTCACATTTAAAAAAGTCCCGTAGAAGGTTTACGTGTCATTCGTCGGAATTTTGTTCGAGAAAAGATTGGAAAGTGGTACAAGGTACGAGCATGGCGGACAGTCTCTAAGCATTTCTCGAAGGACTTCGGGGCGTCCTCATGAATGTTAAGCGGGAGCAAGAGAAATAGGAAGGGCACTTCCAGCCTCTGTGGAGTTTACAGTCTGCAGGGGTTGGGACTCAGTATTATGAGTGAGAAACAATTGGAGAAAAATACCAGGCTGAGTAAAATCAAGAACTCATGGTGTGACCCCTGCAGCAGAATTTACGGAGAAGGGAGGGGTGATAGGAGGGAGGATTCGCCTGGGTCGTACCCAACGGGCAGCTTTCAGAGGATGGAGGGGCCATACTCTGGCCAGTGGGGGTGGTGTGCAGGTGAGCACAGAATGCGGGCAAGGGCAAAGCCCTGTGGGGGTGCCTGCAAGCCTTCGGCAGGGTGGGCGGGGGAGCCCGGGCTGGGGGTGGAGAATATTTTCGGTGTAGGACACTGGGAATCTATGTCGCCCGGCCGGGGCAGGGGGGGGGACTATAAAAATGATCAAGATGAATTCACATCTTGCTTTTTCTCCCCAGATTTCCCCCACAGGGCTGGCAACCCCGGTTAAAGAAAGGCGTGTTTGGGCTGCCCTTGGGAGACGCTGCCCTCTGAATCTTAAACCCCACGAGCATGGCAGCCTGGAGTGGCTTTGAGGGCCTGCTGAGGATCCTGGGAAGCCAAGGCCACGCAGCCAGCCGCCTGGAGCCTCTTCGCTCCTTTCTCCCTGTAAACATTCCTAGAGCAGCCGTTGCAAATGAGCAGCTTGACATCAAACACAGCTTTCCTAGAGCTTACAGATTTTTGGAATTGCCAACATTTAAACACTGGGAGATTTCTAAAGAGAAAAAACCAGCCTCCATGTTTAATGTTCTTTCAAAACGTTAGAGGATTTGGCTGCCCAGGTCTCCGTGTGCACTTGACTTGGGAACAGGCAGCTAGAACTGGTTCTGGCCGCCCTGTGGGCCCCTCCTCCTCCTCCGCAGCCCTTCTTAGACCCGTTGCCTGGCTCAGCCTGTTTGGTGACTCTGCGTTTAGAGTGTGCATTCCCCGTGGGGCGGAAATTGGTTCGGGGGCTGGGGGGGGGGGGAGATAGGGGAACGTGGAAGAGTCGTAGATCGGGCAGTGGCTGTGACTGCCCCAGGGCCCGTGGCACCTAAACAGAACAGATGTGCACTATATCTGTGATAGTACATTTCACGGAGGAAGGGGGGCAAGTAGGACAGAAAAGCATAAAAGCAGGGGGGTGGAGAGGGCACTTGGGTGGCTCAGTTGTTTAAGCATCTGACTTTAATTTCCGCTCAGGTTATGATCTCCCGGTTTGTGAGTTCGAGCCCTGCACTGAGCTCTCTGCTGTCAGTGCAGAGCACTTCGGATCCTCTGTCCCCATCGCTCTCTGCCCCTCCCCGACTTGCAGGCGTGCTCTCTCTCTCTCCCTCCTTCTCAAAAATAAATATTTATTTTTAGGTTTAAATAGGGTGGGCAGTGGAGGTTCAAAACCAAGGGTGGAAATCGGAAGCTGGAGACTTTCCTTCTAACAATACATACAGTTTTCAGGATGGTGCCTTTCTTAATTTGGCGGGACTAGGAGTCACCTGATGGGGCCCAGGACATGTATTTTGACCAAGTACCACAGGGGATTCTGATGTAAGGGATCCACTGAGCCCCCAGACAGAGGCCTTCTTTGTTTCTGGCCTGCCAGGGTCTGGGCATCTCACCCTATGCACACAGCTGTCTTCTCTTGACCCTTTACCATCATTAGTCACCAGATTCTACTACTGTACCACCCATTTCAGAGTGATGAGCCCAAAAGGCCTGGTGAGGGGGGCCCCTGGGTAGGTGCCCCTTCCTCACCTTCTCCTGACCCTCCCCACATTGAGTGTAGCCTGGAGTTAGGGGGAGAGTTTTCCCCTGAGCAAAACTAAGTAGTCCTTGTGGGAAGTAAATTTGTTGCCTTCCATTAGCTCCATCTTTAGATCAACAGAAATCAATTGAATGAAGCAGCGTGTGAGGGGCGGGTCTTTCATCTGCAAGAAAACTGTGCTGTGCTTCAGCCGGTGGCCTGAGCCGACACCAGAGTTAGCAGCGTGGTGCCGGGCAGGTTTGTGACTTGGGCTGCAATTTTATGTAAATACGTTCTATCTTATTTCCTCCCTTCCCCTGCTGCCTTTCATGCTTATGTCTCCTTACTGGTTCCCTGAGACCAGCAGCTAAATCTAGGTATGTGCCAGATTATTGACAATAACCGGAGTTGGACAGAAAGCTGAGGGCTCTTACTCTCGGCCCCTTGCAACATTGCGCCGATCCTCAAAACCTTCGCCGTAAAGCTCAGAGACGTGAGCACCTGCCCCACGGAGCCCAGGGTCTTCCATGGGGGCTCCAAACAAACACTCATCACACCAGAAGGCTGAGTCCCTTCTTCCTTCTCTCATACACATGTCCACGCTCGTCTCGCTTCTGGTTCTACTTCTAGATGAGACAGGAATGGTGTAACTGGAAGCACCTGATGGTCTGTTGGGGAAATCAGTATCTCCTCATTTGTACGATTTGTTAAGGGCTGGAGATGAGCTGCCTGGTTTTCTTCATATTATTGTTCTTATCCATAAAATCAGATGGTAAAACGTCTTATTATGCTTTTCTCTATGGGTCCCAAGACTATGAAGATCTCCCCATCCAAAGGAGGGGCCCACCCATGGACACAAATCAGTTTTACCCTGATTACAACATATGGGACTTGGTTTCACACTTTGGGAGAATTCACTAGATGGTGTCTGTAAGGTGTCTTGAATTAATAAAAAGAAATGGATGCTTTTTTTTTTTTTGATCCTAAAATTTCTAAAACTTTGAGGATCTCCCCAGCCCCCAGTCCCCACCACTGTAGCAGTTCACCTTCCTTAAGGGACATATGCTTTTCTATTTGAGGAGGGGAAACAAAAGGGATGCAGTAAGCGGAAGCTTCCCTAGAATGCCACGTCGGCTGTCAGCCTGGCTTGGAGGTTGACATTCTGTCCTGGGATAGGTCAGTCTGGCTTTCCCTCGTCCAGTCTCCTGGCTCTGGGAGGTTGGGTTAATTTCAAGGATGAATCTGAGGCCACCCTGATGGTCACCCCTTCGGAGGGGCCTCTCAGATCCGCTACCAGGTGGATTCAGCACTAGAGCCACTCAGTCTGGGATTTCTCTGCACTGATGAGGAAGAGGAGGCGTTTATAGAAGTTTGCTCGGGTTAAGTCAGCCCAACATATTAAGTACAGGGTCGGAATGCAACAGCAGTGATTGCCGGGGTCTGCCCTGAATCTGACCCTTTGCTATACAGGAGCCAGAAGATCAATCTATATAGAAAGTAACTGGCCTAGGGATTTAGAATAAACCGGCATTGAAAATTGGCAGCGACTCCTAAGGATAATGATGAT
Organism: Hyaena hyaena; assembly: GCF_003009895.1. Taxonomy (NCBI): domain Eukaryota; kingdom Metazoa; phylum Chordata; class Mammalia; order Carnivora; family Hyaenidae; genus Hyaena; species Hyaena hyaena. The sequence goes on from NW_024080765.1 coordinate 3,445,853, forward strand.
GTTTCCTGATTCAAATCTGGAATGCAAGCGCTGAAAAGTACAAGATTTTTATGGGAACTAAATGCAGATTGGGTGAAAACAAACCTGTTCTCCAGAACCTGGTAGTATGGTCACTGGGTCTATACTGAACAGAGTGCTAAGGATGGACCAGCAGAGATGTTTTGTTCTGTTTCATTTTTAAAATTTAGCTCCCACCACCAGTTACTGTGGACCTCAGCGCAAGCGGTTGCTGACTGGGTTGAACAGCCACCGTCCATCAGTATCATCCTTCTACAACCTCTGCCTGTGGGATTTTTATATAAAAGATATGCAACTTTAAAGAAGCGGCCAAGTATGAATCAACTGTCTTATGTAAACATCCATCTGCTTTTTAATGTTATTGTCGCGGCAAATGATGGGCATATTTACCGACTATTTCTGAGAAATAAGAAAGCATTTGAGAACGTGCAAAGTACTGTGGGGGAACAGTTTACCTTGCAATATGGTGTGACTTCATTGTGGAAAATGGTGTGAATTGTGATCACGGGAATTGGAGGTGCCTACAAGCCATCACCATACATCTTTATGTCCCCTTTATGGTTTTTTATGGCATTAGCCAGAAGCCCTTTGCTGTCTAAAACTCAAGTTTGTAGGCCAGGGGTTTAAAAAATGTATACTGCAAAACAAAACAAATCCAAACTCAGCAAAGAATTTTTAAAAAACCCCAAATCTACCTATTTTTAAACAGTACTATGGAAATCTTGAGCCAATTTGGGCCAATTTTATCTAAAGCAATGGCAAGTTGCCCAGTCCTCTGGTGACAGTCTTTGACCATGATGTGGGAGGGTTCATCGATCAAGGTTTTGACCATAGGTTCAAATCCAGTTTGACCTGTTCATACTATGGCATTGGTCTCTTAGAGGGATTTGTTGATTAGCCATCCAACTCAATTCCAGGTTTATTAACTCTAGCAAGTCCTTCTGTTCTGTCTCAATCTCTGAAGCTGAGTTAACTATCTATTATATCACCATAGTCCCTATTCATGTGTCGATCACAGCTTTCATTTCCCTTATTGTGACTGTATCTCTTTGCTACCAGTTCATGACCTCCCCCAGGGCAGGAAGCACATCTTATTTTTGCTTTCTTGATTTGTATTCCCATGCTTGGTATCTACACAGTGCTCAGTTAGTGTTTTTATATTTAAGTTGACAACCTCTGATCAAAACACCCCTTTATTCCCCTGTAATTTAACCTGCGTTACAGCTACACCTGTGGCACAGGGTTGGGTCTTCCCAAATTATCCTATCTGCAGATCTGGTGAAGTTTCATTTGAGACCAAAGTAATTTAAAATGGATAGTTCATGCTTGAATATAAATTTCAAAATATGCATGATGTCTAGCCTAGGGAAAAGCCCGTGCTCCAATTGTAAGGTATGGGTCTAGGCTTTTAAAAAGTGATTTGAAGACTGTTTAGATGATCTGATATACATTGTCATTCAAATTTCACTGGATAAAATTTATGTGTAAGCATCTTATTTTTTAAGGGAGCTGTACTGTGTAGGGTGTCTATGGCTCACTGAATCAGACTATTTGGGTTATCATCCTGGCCACGCCACCCAATGGATTTGTCATACCGAGTGCTACAATCTTTCAACCAAGACTGAACGTGGTTCCTCTGACAGTAGATGGCCACGATGGGTTGTATGTTCAGGATCTATTTGATGCCAGTTTCAAGATCTGAAAATGAGGATTTCTTTCCTTTTTTTTTTTTTTTTTTTAATGGCAAGCACTTTAATTAGGACTACAGTGTCCCTCTCATTCCATATCTTTCAGGAAGAAAAAAAGTGCCCAACCAAATAAAAGTGAAGAATATTAACACTGAGAGGATTTTTGAGGAAACAATGCTGGCACTTGAAAATGAGGATTTCTATGACCTCGTTGTGAGTAATTAAAGTGAGCTCAGTGTTGGAAGTGCTTGGAAAACCCTACTTTATAATGAAGTCTTACACAGAGGTTTCTTGGGGGGTAATCAGCATCAGAGAAATGCTCCGTGTATCATTCATTGTGTAGTTTGTTGGGTTTGAGGTGGAAGGAAATTAATTAATTAAATAATGTGTTCAAAACCCATAGCAACTGTAAACGCAGTAACGGGTTCGTGTGAAGTTGGATCCCCAGTGGTAGTGCTAGAGCCTCTCTTATATCTGCCAGAGAAGTCTCCTCATTTAGGCTCTGCATATGACTTTGGAGTTTCCTGCCTCAACTGCATATGGCAAAGGAGTCTCTATGTCCATTCCTTATATTTCATATCAAGACATGTAATATGGTCCACTCATTATACACCTGGAACTTACATGTCCCATTGGCAACTGTACAATTGAAATTCCATCTGTCCCATTAAGTAGCTCTGGTGCTGATTTCTGAGAAAGGCTAATCCTTTCCTGCCCAGTTTGAGACAAGTGACTAGAGAGAATCCAGGGTCATCTATCCGTCTGTCTGTGTGTCCATCCATTCACTCATCTCTCTAGTCCTCTAACGTGTACTGAGTGTTTACATTGTGTAAAATCCTGTATCTGTGGGGTGGTTTGTACTTTAATATATCCTATTTAATGTATTTCTTCTCTAGAAGATGTTTGGTCTCAGTTCCTTTTCCTTCAGGACCAAAGCTTAATAGCCTATCCTAGAGTTATGACCTTGCTGCTATTTACAAATAGAGTGTTTTGCAGAAACTTATGGAGATTATTGACTTTGAATGACGCTGAAATCTATTCTGACAACACTGCGATGAGGAGAGTCTTTATTGGGGAAAAAAATCTGGCTATAATTAGATCAACTGTATCAATGACTTTATTCAAGTAAGACTGGACTTTCTGTCCCAAACGAGAGGGTCTGTATATGGAAACAACCTACAATAACTGGTTGATGGCAAACTCTGTGTGTGCCCCATCTTTGGGTACCCCAAAACTCTGATGTTGACCCATCTTTGAGACCAAGAGTCTCCAGGCTAGTCCCCTGAAGTACCTGGCCATTTGCATATCTCCCCACAATTCCTTATTCTCTTCTCCAGAGTATCACTCTTGCCTGAATTATCCACATAATTGAATAGATATGCATGTATGCACACACATACATATATTCTTTTTGGGGGGGAAGGATTGTTTGTGCGGCAAGGGCATGGGAACCCTCGATTTTGCTTCGCATTACAGATGATATGTGAGGATTCCCATGTTCCTATTATGACAAGTCATTCATGACACTCGACCAAACACAGATACTCACACATGGCCTTATTTTATGCACAAGTATCTATGCAGTGCTTTAGCTCTTTCAGCCCACAGTCACTGGATTTTCGGTTCCTGAGAATTATAATCTAAGTGATTTTATGCATGAGTAAAAACTGCACTAAAGGTGAACAACTAACACCACATCAGCCATTGTCCCATTCATCTTAATATGTTTTGATTTGCATGTGATACATACCCTGTCTTTACCTGGGACCAGATACCATTTCTAAAAATTACACATATATATGAATAGTGTATCCATATACACTATTGAATGTATGGCATTCACATTGAATGAATTGAATTCATATTGAATGAATGAATCAATCAATTCATATTGAATGTATTGCATCGACTGAGCGCATGGCCTACTCAGGGCTCATTTTATTTTATGAATGGTTGTTCCGAGATTTGCTGTCCGATTCCAGTCCACGCAGCTTCCCCAACATGCCACGAGGGGCAGCTCATTGTGTGCACACACCCGCCCGCCCACAGGCATGCTCTCTTTTATTTCCTCTGACACCTACAAATAGGATGGCAGGGGACCTCAAACACAGAAACGCGGCTTGACCCGCCGGCTGAGCGCCTGTTGTTGGTTATTTCAGTTCCGAGCCCTGTGGCTCATGCCCCGCAAGCTGATCGGTTTCTCTCTTCTGAAGAGGCAGGACTGACTCAGCACATCAGAAGGCACTTGAGATAGAAATCGGCCCCTATGTGCACGCACGGAGGGGGGGCGCGCTTTGGGGGAGCCATCTGGCCCCGGGCATGGACCTTATTCCAGTATTGGCCTAGGAGGGCCAGGAAATTCCTCTTTGATGGTGAAAGAATAGGGAAGGAGGGAAGGACGGAGGGATGGAAGGGGAGAGCGGGGAGAGAGAAAGAGAAAAGCAGGGGAGAGAGACAGAGAGAGAGAGAGAACGGAAGGCATTGCAGACAGGCAACGAGAAGGCCACCACGATTCAACCGAGCCAGAAAGGATACTTACTGCTGACTAACTGGCCCACGCTCAAAGCTGAAGAAGAGGAGGATGAGGAGGAAGAAGAGGAAGCCTGCCGGACGGGGCTTTGAGACATGGATGCTTGGCTGTGAGCCAGGTGCAGAAGGCTGCTTTGGGAGGCTGCTTGACCCACTGACGTCTGGGAGGGTTGGTGGAGCTACACGGGAGGCGGGATGTAAAAAAAATACACACACGAGTGAAAAATCAAGGGGGGTGGAAATGCCAGAGAATAAAAGTTTCATCTGGGGCCGAATCATTGTTATTTCCAAGAACATATGCTTCTCAGGAACAGTGGAAACGCCACATGACAGGCAGGATGTTTTTTTTTTTTTTTTTTTTTGGAGTGTATAATACGTTGCTGCCTGCTTGACAGGCATTCTATTAGTAATTCTAAATATATTATTAATTCCCTACTTGGCTTGCTGGAGCACCCAATTTTCTACATTTCTCAACAAGGCATGTGGCTGGACTCTCTGCCTGCTCACGCAATTACACTTGACAGGCTTCTCAAGTATGCAGGGATGAACTACAATGCTCACAATCAACTCGGAGTGTGAGTCTGGGTCTTAAAGGTGCGGCTGGGCTCAACCATTTTGTCTTATGTAACTGGTGTTTTTAGGAAAGTTCCCGTTTAGGCTGAGTGCGAACTGACTACGAGAACTTTCTGCTCCCCTGGATCAAAGAGCCTGGCTGGGAGAAACGTGCTCTGATGTCCTCTAGGAAACAGAGAGAGAAGTTAGGGTGGCCAGGACAAAAATATCCAGTAATATTTGTAGCTTTCAGTTGTCACTTTCTTACTCCATGCCACCCTGTGTTAAGGACTTTCATGCCCTTGCTCGCATCAGCCTGTGAAGTGGGTGTTATTTTGACCTCTCTTTTGCAGACAAAGAAGCCGGAGCTCTGAGAGGTTAAAAGGTTTTTGTACATTCATCTGGTAGGTGTGGACGGGCTGGTACCTGGACACGTGAAGTCTGACCCTGGGGCTCGAGCTCTTAGTCACAAGGCCACAAGCGAGAATTAACCTAATTTTCAGAATCTAGTGCGCCTGGAGGAAGGCTGTCTTTATGTCCATTTATTCATGACTCCTTTACAGCTTATCAAAGGCCGGTGGTTCTGAGCAGTGAGAGGAGTCCAGCCGAGGAGAGGAAGGTTAGAGGAAAGGGAAACGATTGCAGGTACCAGGTCCCCTCGGAGACCCGGAGGGATCTCTCTCCGTGCAGGTGCTGCCCCCCAGAAAGCAGACACACAGGGCAGCTCAAGACCCTGGACAGGCGCGCAATCAGCCTCGGGCACTGCCCTTTCTGTGACTGGAGACAGCACATCTTGGTTTACAAACTGCCTCATGGCCATCATCCCACGCGCAGAGGCATAGCAGAGTTTTTATAAAAGGAAGTCAGGCTGGGAGTAGAATCAGGTCACGCCCTAAACTTTGGCGGGAGAGTCAACTACAAGATGGGCATGATCTTCAACCGCCTTCTTGGTATCTGATAGCCAGCCTGAGACATTTCAGCCTGACACTTGTCACAGCTTTCCCTGTGTGTGTGTGTGTGTTCATTTTTTCATTCAATTTTATCGAGATATAATTTACGCATGATGAAATATGCCCATTTCAAACATACACTTTGATGAGTTTTGTCAAATAGATACATCTGTGAAGCCACCAGCACATCGAGCTATAGAATCTTCCATCCCATTATTCTGTAAAGGTCCCTAATCCCCTTTGCAATCAATTTCCCCCCAGTGCCCAGCCCCAGACAACCACTGCTCTGCTTTCTGTCACAATGGACTCGTTTGGCATGATTCTAAAAATGGGATCATAGAGTACGTACTCTCTTTTTTTTTTAACCTGG
>NW_024080766.1:0-40450 GCF_003009895.1 Hyaena hyaena
TCCCTGCCCTCCGCGGCTTCCATCGCCCCCAGGTCACCTCTCCGAGCCACGCCCCTGCCACGTTCTGTGGTTCAGGTTGTGCAGACTGTAGTGTTCATCCTCAAGTCGGTTTTCTAGCCGTGTGGGCTGGTGTAGTGTTGGTCTGGCTGTTTTGGGGACGAGAGACGCTGAAGAGATGTCCATGCTGTTCCGCCACCTTGGCCCCACCATGGTTCCATCCATCTGTCAGACCAGACAATCACCACCACAGAAAGCTCCACACCTGGGTTTCCAGCTCAACTCTTCCAATTTTTAGAAGCTAAAATTCATTCTTTAAATGTCTCCATTTGGCCCCTGAAGCCTAGTTCCTGACTCTTGGTTTAAGGCGCTTGACTGGAGATGGGCGGAGGGGCAGGACCCCGAGACAGGGTCCAGATTCTGGATGGAAAGTCCCTGCCTCCCACCCGCTGGCCTCCTTGTGGGTGTGCAGGGGGGCACCTTCCCCACCCCCACCCCAGAATCAGCCTCTTGGGCTGGTGCAGTGCCCCGCAGGCTGCCGGGTGCCTCCTTACTGTTTCAGGGGCCCCGTGGCCAGTGGAGCTGCCCCCGCTGCCCCCCACCGACGCCTCCCTGCACATGCCCTGCACATCAGCGCAGCCCTGTGAACCCAAGCACACGTACTGTCTGAGCTGATGGATTGTGGGGACGGGTGAAGAGCTGGAGTCAGACCCCCAGGGCAGGGCTCGTGGGAAGAAGCATGGGTGTGCCCTGACGTGGGAGGACAGTGAGCAGCCACTGCAGCCCTAAATGTGTATTGAGCACCTGCTGTGTACTTGCTCCTCAGCTGGCAGCTCTGTGGACTGCAGGGAAGAGGGAGACTGGGCATCCGTCCTGGAGAAACTGCATAATGCCGGATGAGGAAGCGGTGCTGTAGAGGGTTTCGGCGAGGAGAGGGGATGCACCTGATGGGAAAGAGGGGCGAGGTCTCGGTGTCCCCAGAGCACCAACAGGACTTGATCTGCTGGGGACAAGGACAGGCTGTGGCTGCACTTGGAGAAGCAGCATGCACAGAGGCTCAGAGGCAGGACATCCAGGGTGTGGGGGAGTGAAGTGGATGTGAGGGGGCTCCCCAGTTCCACCCTGCTGCCGGGTCGGGCCTCCTCCCTCCCTTCCTCTGTGATGACAGGGATGGTGGGGAGAGCAGCGACGAGCGAGCACTCCTGGGGCCCCTGTTACTAANAATGTGTATTGAGCACCTGCTGTGTACTTGCTCCTCAGCTGGCAGCTCTGTGGACTGCAGGGAAGAGGGAGACTGGGCATCCGTCCTGGAGAAACTGCATAATGCCGGATGAGGAAGCGGTGCTGTAGAGGGTTTCGGCGAGGAGAGGGGATGCACCTGATGGGAAAGAGGGGCGAGGTCTCGGTGTCCCCAGAGCACCAACAGGACTTGATCTGCTGGGGACAAGGACAGGCTGTGGCTGCACTTGGAGAAGCAGCATGCACAGAGGCTCAGAGGCAGGACATCCAGGGTGTGGGGGAGTGAAGTGGATCTGAGGGGGTTCCCCAGTCCCACCTGCTGCCGGGTCGGGCCTCCTCCCTCCCTTCCTCTGTGATGACAGGGATGGTGGGGAGAGCAGCGACGAGCGAGCACTCCTGGGGCCCCTGTTACTAACTCTCTATTTCAGATGAAGACACGAGGTGCAGACAGGGGAGCTGCTTGTCTGAAGTCACTGAGCAGGGAGCCCCCAGCCTGCATCCCTAACTACGGGCCCTACACCACCCCAGAGGATACGGTCCTGGAATGGACTTAGCTTGTTTTGTTTTCTTTTGTTTTGTTTTGTTTTGTTTTTTCCTGAGAAAGAGAGAGAGACAGCATGAACAGGGGAGGGTCAGAGAGAAAGGGAGACACAGAATCCGAAGCAGGCTTCAGACTCTGAGCTGTCAGCACAGACAGACGCAGGGCTCGAACCGACGAACCGTGAGATCATGACCTGGGCCAAAGTCAGACGCTTAACCCACTGAGTCACCCAGGCGCCACCTGGAATAGACTTTGAGAGGGGCCTGATCCCCAGTGCTCCATCGGATACTAGGTCATCCTCAAGAAATACCCTCGACACCTACTTGCATAGCCTCAGGCCCAGGCACATACTGATGCTCCTGGAAGCCAGAGTGGCCTCCCTGTGGAGTGGCCCAGGATAGCCCAGGAGAGGTGTGGGGCAGCCACAGGTGTCCCTGAGACTCCCTGCCACTTGCTCCAGTCACCTTGGCTGCCCTGGCAAGGAGCCAGACGGAGGTGACAGCCATGCAGGGAGGAAAGTGGCAGACAAGGTGATGGAGGGCATGATGCATGCTCTGTGCACACGTTCAGGTGTTTACTTGGCAGACACGGAGTCGGACCTTGCACCGTGGCCATCGTGGGTACAGGCCCAGCTGTCCAGCTGTATACACAGCACAGCTCCTTGAGCTGCCAGTATCAGGGGAAAGCACTATGCAGAGAAATCCAGCCTCCAGTGCCCCCCAGCACCCACACAGGTAATCGTGCTACTGCGAGGCTGTGGCCATAGGTCGTAGTGAGGGGTAAATAGAGGCACAGGACCCTCAGGGCAGGCCCTGACCAAGATCCAGGATGCTAGAGCCAGACAGTCTGGGCTCTGTGATCTAAGGCAGTGACCTCCATGCCTCAGTTTCCTCATCTGCAGGAAGAGACAGTCATACTGGCGTACACTCGCCCCCTTTACCTGCTGCACTCCGAGTGTGCACTTTCTTTCTGGCTCACCTGTGTTCACCTCCCCTCTCCTTCCTCACTGTAACCACCCGGAAAAGTAGGTGCTAGGAGTTTTTTGAACAAATTAGCATACAAATGAACATTCACACCCTGTCCCCACCTTGGGCTCTCTCGGAGGGTGAGCTGGATGGGACATTGAGATCCCCCAGCCTGCCCAAGAAGCACCAAGCATGTGCATGCCTTCACTTACCCCTGATGTGGCCGATGGGGGCTGCAGGAACCCCTGGGAGAGAGGCCGGGTGGGTGGGGCAAGGCCCAGAAGGTTCTGAAGACCAATGAGGCCCATGAGATATTAGAGGTAGTCTTTGAGGGCATCTGTGAGGGATTCTTCTTGCAAAGAGGTGGGTAGGGTTTTGAGAAGGTGCCCCCTAGAGGCCCCTGGGTGGCTCAGTCGGTTAAGCGTCAGACTCCAGCTCAGGCCATGATCTCACAGTTCATGGGTTCGAGCTCCATGTTGGGTTCCGTGCTAATAGCTAGCTCAGAGTCTGGAGCCTGTTTCAGATTCTGTGTCTCCCTCTCTCTCTGATCCTTCCCTGCTCATGCTGTCTTTCTCTCTCAGAAATAAATTTTAAAAAATTTAAAAAAACCAAACAAACAAAGAAGGTGCCCCCTTGTTTCTGGCTTGAGTGCTAGCTCTGCAGATATGATGGCTGGAGTGGAGGCAGCCATACTGCAACCGTCAAGGAGCGACACCAATATTCTGTTAACAGTAGAGTAGAGAGGCGCACAGCACCTGAGTCTCTGATGACGTTGTGAGCCAGCAGACTGCCTCTGAACTTCCCATTTCTCACACCATCATCAAACATTCACGGTGGCTGCCTTAGCAGTTTAGCCTCTCTTGGTAGGGTTTTCTGTCACTTGAGCCAAACATCTCCAATTGATACAGCCTTCTAGTGTCAGTTAAAATGTCTCTGTTCTTATCTAGTCCCCAGCCGACTTGGATCTCTGCACCTGTCCTTCCATTCAGCACCCATGAGAGCAGATCGTGACTGTGCTCTGTCTGTCTGGTTGGCCCATTCGTGTGGGAAGTGCAGTGATGGGTACATCCCATCCAAACTGAGTGAGATTCTCAGCATATTCTGGAAAGACCTCAGGTGTGCAAGTAGGGCATAATGTTCCCCCAGGCTCCAAGGATAGAGATGGCCCCAGGCATGGTGGAGGGGTGAAGGCTCGTGGCCTCCCTGTAGGAGCTCCCATGGCGGCTGTGAATGGGGGACTGTCCTGTGGTCACACGAGCAGGACTCTGCCAAGGAAAGCAAGGGAGATAGGGATTCTGGTCTTCAGGGAGCCAGGAAGGTGTAGCTGTGCTGGGGAAGCAAGGCCCTGTGCCTGCCTTCAGTGCAAATTGCTTCTGTGAGTCTTGTAATGCCCACACGACGGTTATGAAGCCTCAGGCCCCCACAGTATGCCGGGCGTGGGGCCGGGTGCCCTGACACATGGACAGACCACACCACGAGGGTGCCTAGGCTGCACACAGCAGAATCTGGGCTTGAAATCCGGCTCCACACTTCCAGACTACAGCCCTGTCACCTCCCTTCTCTGAGCCTCCTTCGTGTCCCCTAAAGTGGGGTCATCAGTTGCTACCTTCACAGGGTCAGTCCCATGAGGATTAATTTGGGTAATGTGCGCAGCCCAGCCTCCAGCAGGCCCCCAGCAGATACAGTTGGAATCCATTTGGATTTCCAGGGTATTTAGGAGTTTTGCAGTGTTATCTAAAAGTCTTCCTTGGTGCTAGCCTAAATCCATACTGTCCCATTCCAGGATGCTCCATTTAGACAACTGCAGGGAGCAATTGGAAGTGAGGTTGTTTTTGTTTCTGTTTTTGATAGCCAGTGAGCGACGGAAAACCCAGAGTGGCCTAAAGAAGCAATCAAACGACCTCTTGGCTTTGCTTACTTTCCTCTGTGCTGGTGTCATACTCAGCTGGGCTTTTCCATTAGGAAACCAAGATAGCCACCAACTGTCATGGGCTGTCAGTTTACAACAGAAAAAGAACCTCTAATTCTCTCTGATGATTCTAGCCCTAAGGTCTGGACCCACTGGGACCTGACTGGCACATACCCAGTCCTGAGGCAAACACCGTGGCAAGGGAGGATAGAATATGATGATTGGGCAGATTGAGGTCACATGACCACCCTCCCTAAGGAAACTCCTCCTCAACTGTTCAGCCTGCTCTCCTGGGTGGGAGATTGTGGGAAGCCTGAGAGGACAGAGGTGAGTGTCCAGTGGCTGCGTTCCTCTGTGCTTACTGTCCTGGGCCGTATCTGCTCTTCTCCTCTTCCTGCACCCGTGTGTCTTCCTGGCAGCACTTCTTCCCTTCCCCCACTGCTTCCTTCCATACCATTTCACCCGTACCCCAAAGGAACGGGACTTCCTGTTTGAATTTAGGACTCGGGGCCCATACCCGGCTTCCAGATTTGTTTTGGCGTCCGTCCCAGTATAATCATTTTTTTAAAATTAGATTTTGACATCTTTTTTTTTTTATTTATTTCTAGGAGAGAGAGAGAGAGTGAGCAGGGGAGGGTCAGAGAGAGAGGGAGTCACAGACTGAAACAGGCTCCAGGCTCTGAGCTGGGCAGTCAGCACAGAGACCGATGCGGGGCCCGAACCCACGAACCACGAGATCATAACCTAAGCGAAAGTCGGACGCTTAACCAACTAAGCCACCCAGGAGCCCCATCCCAGTATAATCATTTATTCAGTCACCCAGCATCCATGGAATACCTACTGTGTGCCACTGTGAGTTTTCAGGGCCTAATTATTCCGGGTTTCTAGGGGCAAAACCCAGGAGCCCTCCAAGGAAATGGGTTTTGTCTGAGCAAGCATCTAGAGGCTAGCTTCCAGTCCCTCGGTGCCACTCACTGTGTGGCCCTGAGGGAATTCTTTCCCTTCTCTGGACTTGTGATTTCTTATCTGCAAAGTGAGGCCCTGGGAGCGCTGAGACCCTGGCGCCCTCTGGGCTCTGGCGCACTGTGGCTGGGGCTGAGAACGAGCCTCCGTGGCTGTGAGGCAGCCTGTGAGCACCACGGACAGCGACCACCCCGCTCCCTGGGCGCCGGGGGCAGCACCCTGGTCGCTGTCCATGGTGTCCGAGCCGAGTCCACGAGCAGATAATTCTGTGTCTGAATGTTCCTCTTGGCGAATGAGAACACCCAGGGCAGAGGGGCACCTGCGGCTTTCCGAGCCTGTGTGGTCCCCACGGCTCTACGTGCCTGTAAGGCTGCCTACTGCTGCTGCGACAGAAATTCTCTTTTGAGGTGTTTGTGAATCCCAAGCCCTCCCACCACTGGAAGTCAAGCCTGGAACTCTGGAAAGGAAGCATAGGGAGGGAGGCCACACGGAGGAGAGGAGAGGACGCTATGTATAGAGGCTGATATGTGTCCATGGAGCCCAGCCTTCCTCTGCCTCCCTGTCCCTCCCTTCTTCTCCCACCCACTCCCCTTTCTCTGTTATCGCTGACATTGGTCAAGGCTCCCTGGAAGAAGAAAGATACCTGAAGTGTCGGTCGGGGGGCGAGGGGCCCTTTTCAGGCATGCCTAGTGGGGAGGACTTTCTTTTCCTTCTGGTTGAGTCTAGTTTCTCTTCACTCTTTGAACCCTTGGAGACACGAATTAATTCCCTGGTCTCTCTGTCACTCATCTGTCAGTTCACTCGGCTGCTCACCACACTATAAGTCCATTTGTACCCTTCTTTATGTAGCTCAGGCTGTCTCTTTAATCAAGAAGGGAGATTTGTTAGGAGAACATAGAGAGCACAAGGACAAGCAGACAATAGAGTAACTGGTCTTCCCCGAAGATGGGAGCCAGCAACTGTTCAAGGCACGAGAAGCCAAGTCTGCTACATCCTTTCAACATTCTGGGTCACACATTTACTCACCTCTGCTCCTCTTTGTACATCGCTAGACCCTTCCTTCTTTTAAATCCACTGGCTTCTCTCTGTTTCCACTGCCATGACCCCAGTGTAAAGTAGTAGTCTTTTTTTTTTTTTTTTTTGCCTGGGAAGCTGAGGCAGCCTCCTGAATTTTCTCCCGAGTCCCATCCTTGCCCCTTTCCAATCTGTTTCTCTCACTACAGCCCGAGGGATTTGTTAGGAATGAGAACTTGATTCAACAGATTCCATAGATCCCAGGAAAGACATCAAAATCTTCAGCCCGGTGTGGGACTGGGTTGCCATCCCCCACACTCAGTGCCCTGTGGCACCGTGCCAGCTCGGGTGGAGGTTTCTGCAGCACTGCCCATGTTGTCCCCAGGCATGGCAGAGGGGCTGGTGAGCAGTGACACAGATGTGAACACACTCTTTAAGAACCAGTGAGTGATTTCCCAGTTTTCTTGTCCTTCTTCTGCAACAGTGGCAATATTCCAGAGAGACACTGCTCCATCAGCCTAAGTCAGGAGATGAGGGAGAGTCACATGGGCATGTAGCCTGAGACATAAATAAACTATATCATAGGCCACTGAGATTTGGGCAATTGTGTGTTATGCAGCAGAACCCGTCCTAACCTAACTGATACACGGAACGCATGAACTACTTGCTCATCGCCCTATTGCTTTGCTAATACACCACTGGCCTTTCAGCACTTACACAAGTTGCTCCTTCCCACCTCAGAAAGTTTGTCTGTGACTCTTTCTCTCCTTGGAAAGTTCTTTACTCCTATTTTTTGGAGAGTAGATAGTTACTCGCCAGTGAGGTCTTGGCTTAGCTGTGAAGTACTCGGGAAAGGATTGCCTGGTCTCTGTTCAGAATACCTTGAACTTACCTTCTTTGTCATTAGATCTCTTTCACTCAACTCTAAGTTGCAGGAAGACAGAGCCCAGGGATTTGATCATGCTTTGTTGAGGCTCTACTCTACCTCCCTCCAATGTGCCAGGGTCCATGCTGAGGGGCTGGAGGTAATGTGGGTACATCAGCCATGAGCCCTGCTCCCACAACCTGCCCCGTCACAGGGGAGACAAGTGTGCAAGCAGCAGCATTGGAACCCATTGTGATCGCTCTCGCAGGAAATCAGTGAAAAGAGGCCAGCGAGAAGGCAAGGAGACTGCCTGGAAGAGGGGGAGTCAGAGATGGTTTTGAGGAGGATTTGGAGTTGTTGAGATTGGCAGGGGAGGCATCCTGGGAGAGTGGGAGATGGGGGGAATCTGATGGAGGGATTGTAGAGTAGAAATGCAGCAGGCGAGGAAGAGGGGGTGTGCGGGGGGCGGGAGGGCGCACAGGAGCAAAGGCCCGCAGCCCCGGGCAGGCATAGTCGGCGGTGACGGGACGCCATCCTCCCGCCTGAGAGAGCTGGTTGGATCTGGCACAACGGGGCCCCTTGCAGGACTCTCTGCACCGGAGGGTGATGATGAGCTCCTGCCTGGCTTTCTGTCGGGCTTATGGTTTGCGGGTCCAGCACAGCTCACCAGCATTGGGGAGACATGAGCCCACCCACTCAATGGATGGGAGCATGGGGTTCGGCCAGATGAGGGGGGCAGGGGCCAGGTGTTGTAGACCGCAGGCCACAGGGATAGGCAGTGTAGAAGCTGAGGCTGCACGCTATCGGGGTCTGGGTAGGGTCAGTTCCAAATCCAGTGGGCTCCTACCTAGGGTCCGTGCCTCTCAGATTAGCGAGTGCCTGCTGGTGAGGCTTCAGAAGTTCCAGGCCACAGCTGGATGCACCGTCCAGACCCGCGCGTGGGTCTCATGCAGTGCGCCCTCTCAGAGCGACCATCCCTGGCCGCCTGCAGGGCCCAGCTGAGAAGGAGTCCAACGCTGTGTGTCCGTGTTCCATGTGCAGTAGTGCTGCAACCCATCCGTAGTGTGTGCAGCGGGTGAGGAAGGGGAGACCTGGCTTATGCACACCAGCCATTTGCTGTTCCTGGTACAGCCCCTTATTTTGCATATGGAGAAACTGAGGCCCAGAGGGAAGAAGGCCCTCAACCAGTTTCCGGTCCTTAAACTCCCGAGTCTGGCCTCTCCACAGATCTTGTTGCACCCGCCGTGACACAAAGTGAAAACAGTGAAGTATGGATGTGACAAGGCAGCTGTACTGGATCTGTCTGGACCCACACTGTGTGCCTCTTGCTTTTCTCCTTTGCCTGTATTCCATTTTGGTACTTAGAGTGTCTCATGCCGTGTGAGGGATGGTGGGACAATGAACATCCGTGAGCCCACGGCTCCACTCCAGAACCAGAACTCTCCTGGTCCCTCACATCTTCTCCTTGTCTGGACGTCACCCCTCTCTGCAGCTTTGTGTTTGTTTGCCGTTCTCTTGCTCACACGCTTACTGAATAAGTCTAAACATCAGACTGCTTCTTTGTTCTGGAGCTTTAAACAATTGCTTTCTCTATGTAGATCTCTAAAACTTTCATTTTTGTACTCAACGTTTTCCTCTGTCTAAGCTTGAGCTGTGCTGCTGTGTAGCTGGGGTCTGTTCTCACCTCTGTGAAAGGAAATTGTGTGACTGCTCTGCAATTTGGGTTTGCATTGCCCCATCAATGTGTGTCTGGGTCATCTCCGTTCTTCCCCTCCTCCCGTTCACAGTGCTGCTAGGAACTGCTATTGCGCGTGCCTCGTGTAACACCTAGGAGTGGATGTGCAGCCTTACAAGGCATGGGAGTGGTCACCCTGACAAGAAAATGCCAAAGTGGATTTCAGTGTGGCCAGAGCAGGTGTCACACTCTTCCCCTCCGTGTGCCAGCTGATCCACATCCTCTCAGACCCTCGGTGCTGTCAGCTGTCAGATGTCTTCCTCACTGTGGGTCTGATGGATACGAAAGTGACCTCACACTTCCCTGCATCCTAGTGACATCGGGCAGCTTTGCCCATGTTCATCTGTGCACCCTGTCTCCTCCTCTACGACATGCCTGTAGTGGTCTTTTTGCTCATTGCCTCTCCTCTTCCTGTGGATTTGTAGGACTTCTTTATGTATTCTGGATGCTGATCCTTTGCTTGTTGCCCATATTCCAAAGGTCTTCTGTTTTTTGTGGTTTGTCTTCTCACCAGTCATTTGGAGAAAAGACATTTATATGTTAGTGCAGTCAAACCTATCCATTTTTTTATGCTTACTGAGCTTTTAATACCCTGTAAAGGAAATTGTTTCCAACCCCAAGTGTGGAAAGCCATTCCCCTCGAAAAATCTCCTCTTCAACTTTTGTCTTTGAAATGTAGATTTTTAATGTGTATGGAATGGGTTGGGGGGATGTGGTGTAAACTGGGGATCTAATTCATTTTGCCATGCGGATACCCAGTTGTCTCAACACCGTTCACTGCATGAGCCTCCTTTCTCCAGTCACATATCAAGAAGCCTTTGTAAAAATCCCAAGTATTGAGGTCTTCAGGTCGTTGATAATCTGTAGCACACCTGCAGTCATTCACGCGTGTGGTCCGTGTATTCTCCCCTCTCCTTCTTTTTATCATTTCACTTTCTGGTATGTGCAAGTGCCCCAGGAGGCCCTGTGTAGCCATCTATGGTGTTTTAAATGTTTATTTATTTATTATTTTTTGAGAGAGGGGAGGTTGGAAGGGGCAGAGAGAGAGAATCCTAAGCAGGCTACGCCCTGTCAGTGCAGAGCCTGATGGGGGGCTCGGTCACACAACCGTGAGATCATGACCTGGGCTGAAATCAAGAGTCAGACGCTTATCCGCCTGAGCCACCCAGGCGCCCCCTTCCATGGATGTGTTGTGAGGATGAGGAAACAGGTGCAAAGAGGAGGGTTGAGTTTGCTCCGGGCTTGCAGCAGGCCGCCTTCCCACAGAGCCATTGCGTGGTGGAAAGAACGAGCTCTGGGCCTCTCAGGACCCCATTAAACTTTGAACTCCTGCCCACAGGCCCATCTCCAAGTACAGCCACACTGGGGGAGGGACACTGGGGTTTCGGCGTATGAATTTGGGGGACACAGACATTTGGTCCACGGCAGGGGTGAGGGAATTTGAGAGGCTGGAACATTCACAGGGCAAGAGTGTTTGGGTTCTCCCAAGCCCTGCCCAAGCTGAGTGATTGGACAGTAATCCTCATTTATCTACGCAGGGTTTTGGGTTTGGGCAGGGCCACTGGGGAGGGCTGCTCTGTGCTGCGTGTGTGACATCAGCTGAGGCTTTGCTCACCACGGCTGACAGCTGGAAGCCCCTCTGGGGCTGATGGATGGGAGCCTTCATCCTTCATCCTTTCCGCTTGGCCACATGGGCTTCCTCTCCACATGGCGGTCGGTTTCCAAGAGCAGAAAAGCAGAAGTTTCCAGTCCTTCCAAAGGTTAGGCCTGAGCCTGGCAGGGGGGTCATTTCTGCCATCACAGAAGTGAAGGTGTACAATGTGTTGTGTGGCACATTGACATAGTACAACGTCACTGTAGGCAAGCTAATGAGCGTGTTCATCTCCTCACGTAATTGTCTTGGTTTTTTATGGTGCAAGCGCCTGAAATCGGTTCGTAGCGAATTTCCAGTACACCATACAGCCTTATTAACAGTGGTCACCATGTCCACACGTCCTCATCTTACCTAAACTGCAGGCTTGTACCCTCTGACTGACATCTGGCCATTTCCCCCGCCCCCCGGCCCCTGGGGGCCATACGGACCTGGACCGGTCTTCTCTCAGCCATGCACTTGCAGACGCTGTAAACACACTGTGTTTGCCGGCACCTCCCAAGTCACATGTCCTCTTGCCCTTGAAGCACAGGCTGGCCAGCTCTCTCCTCACGCCAGCGCAGCCCCGAAGTGTGAGGACGCAGGGCTGGGGCACACCAGAGCTGTGAACTTTGGAGCCGGCTGTCCCAAATGCCACTGTCTGGGGCTGGTGCCTCGGCGGCCAGCACACACGGGCCCCACGACTGGAGTTGTAGGGGTGTGTGTGTGTTTTCCTGGCGTGAGGTCTGTGGCTTGGATCACATTCTCTGATGGGTCTCACCCAGAGAAGGGTGCCAAGGTTGTTACAATAGATCTGATTTGAGTCCATCTCCGTGATGTGGCTGTGAGAGGTGGCAGTTGGCCTGGCCCTTCCGAGCCCACCTCAGAGAAGCCATGGTTTCTCGTGGGGCCCACTCACCACCTGCCACTTAGCAGGGGCCCAATAACGCAGGAACCCAAATTCACTTTCTATCCTGTTTTGTTTGTTTCAACTTTTTCTGGTGGGAAACTTGAAACATGCACAAAAGTAGGCAAAATAGCGTAAGACCCCCCCCACCCCACATATCTGACTTAAATAATGGACAGCTCACAACTAATGTTATCTTCCTCTCCTTCTCCCTGTCATATTGAATATTTTCCAAGTTCTTTAAACGTTTATTCATTTGTGAGAGACTGGGAGAGATGGCGTGAGCCAGGGAGGGACAGAGTCAGAGGGAGACACAGAACTCGAAGCAGGCTCTGGGCTCTGGGCTGTGAGCACAGAGCCCGCCGTGGGGCTCAAACCCACAAACCGCAAGATCATGACCTGAGCTGATGTCGGATGCTTAACTGACCCTGACCGGCCCAGGCACCCCTATTTTTCTCAAAATTTTTAAAATAAAACCACACATACACTGAACATGTTTATGTCATGAGTGTGTGCCAGCATGGGCTTTCACACTTGCCCCTCTACCCCCAGAAGAGATTCTGGTACCTGATTCCAGCATGTTCGTTCAGAGGGGTGAGTTCCCACACCACCAGGCCATTCTCAGACACCCGCTGTGTGTCCAACATTTCAACCCAGTTCTGACACTCTAATTGGAGGTGGCCTCAGATCCCACAGGTCAGTGCTCAGTCCTGTAAGCCTGCCCTACCCCCACCCCACTTCACATGCCAGTTGCGAGCCTGGCTCGGGAGCCTGTGCTTCTGACTGAGTGACTAGAAATCAGAGGTACCCGTGCTTCCCCCGCTTGGGGTCTCTCAGTGTGTGAGAGTGGCTCACAGAGCTCAGGACCTGCTTTACTCACTAGAGAACTGCCTTTCCCTCAAAAGACATGACTCGAGAGAAGCCAAGTAGGAGAGAGGCGTAGGGCACGGGGTGGGGGAGGGGCTCTGAGTTTCCATGCCCTCTGGGCACCCCACTCTCTCTGAACCTCCACTTGGTCCCCAACCAGAAGCAGTCTGAAACTGTCTTTTCATGTTTTTTACCAAGGCTTCATTCCATAGACCCGATGGATCAAAACATTGGCAGTTGGGGATTGATTTCAGAGGGTGGGACTGTAAGTTCCCATCCTTAGGTGCTTTCCAAACGTCACCTCACTGACAAGAACCCAGGTGTGGTGGGACAGCATGTCACTTCATTGGCTCTGCAGTGATTTCAGGGGCTGAGGGAAAGCGACCACATATGATAACAAAAGATGTGCCCATAGCTCTCCTGGCTCAGAAAATCCCCAGGCTTTGGGGTGCTGGGAGCCAGGACCTGTGGACACAGACCAAATGGATATGAGGAATATGTTTTGGTATCTGAATGGCCAAATCTCTTTTGGGTCGATCATGCTTTTGCACCTGGGTAACCAGGACCCAGATCAGGAGCCAAAGGTGAGCAGCACCTGCAAGAGCCCAGGGCCCCTTTTCATCGCTCACCCACCTGCCCTCCATCCTGACCAGATGGGGTCTTGTTTCCTCTCTGGCTGCGGAGGTGCAGCAGGAGAGCACCTCGATGCTGGCTGGTCACACGGCCTCAAGCTCACGCAGCCTCTGGGAGCCTCGGGCCCACTTGTGCACAGTGAGGACCATGCTGGGCTTGCCAGGTCGCTGTGAAAATCATCCAGAGCATGGGTCAAGGCCCAGATCTGGGTCATCATCATCATCTCTGACCTTTATGTCCAATTTTGCAGGATAGGTGAGGACTTCACGGGTCCCCCCGGCTCATGTCCTCCCGTGGCTCTCCTGTAGTGGAAGCTACTTGCCTCCTAAGCATGTGTTCTCTCTCGTTGCGGGTCTGAAGGGGAGAGCTCCCGGAGTGTCAGGTACGTGTGTCATGGCCTCTGTTTGTGCGTCTGGGTCCTGGAGCAGGTGGCTTCGGCGAAACCATGTGCTTTGATGTCTCTGACGAGGTTGCCCCGGGTCGGAGCCCTGCTGCCTTGCAACTCCAGGCCCTGGCCTGCCACCCGAGGACTGTGGCCCTGCCGTGAGCTGGCTTGGTGTCCTGGGGCAAGAGCACGGGCTTACTGTGCAGGCTCACTTGGTTCCAGAGTGACCTTCGTGGGTCACTGGCCTGGTGGTGGTTCCAGCCCCTCAAGGGCGATGTAGGTGTCCGGTTTACCTCAGCTGTCACATGTCTAGGACCAGAAGCATATCAGCTCAGACAGTCCCTGGGGCCAGACTGGGGCAGATGGGGCAGGTCTCTGGGCTGTTGGGTGGAGGGGCAGGCTCCGAGCAGCCCTGATTGATGAAGTGTGTCTCCATTGGCCCATGGAGCACACGATGCCTGCAGTTGAGACCCCTGCCTCTCCTCACCCCCACCAGTGGTGGGTGCAGGGTCAGCATGGAGTGGGGTCACAGCTGGGGGTATTGACTGGACCAAGGAGAGGGGCTCCCAGGTACCAGAACCCCAGGGTGCTCCTGCCTCAGCCCAGGGCCTGGGGCCAAGCAGGTGTCAAGGCTTGAGTTGGGGGACCAAGACGGCCACGAGCGATGGGAGACATGGGCTGGTGATGACGATGGGGGAGGAGAGGAGGAGCATGGAGGGGATTTAAGGACCACAGGGACACCCAGGCCCGTTGACAGGGGATTTCCTGTGTCTGAAATCGCTCCATGACCGTGCTGGGGACACAAGTTGAGCATCCTGGGCCCGGAGCTGGGAGTTTCACGCATGCAGATGGCAGATTCGCTAGGCAGCCTATGGCCAGAGAGGTGTGCATGGATGGCAGGGAGGCTGCATCCTGGGGAAGCTGCCGGAATCAGCGTGGCGAGGCCCCATTGTGTACCGTGCACTCGGCTTGGGCTTAGCCCGGGAGACATGTGTGGTCATCCCAAGCCAGGGAGGCAGAAGAGGGGGCAGTGGAGGGCTGGGCCTAATGACTCTGAGTCAGGCGGGGTCCCAGCAGGAAGCAGAGGCACACTCAGGGTGAGGGGATGAAACAGTGTCCTTGGCACCTTGGTTGGGCCCGGTGGCCCCCAGGCCTGACAGGACAGAGGAGATGCACTGAGAGACGAAGAATGGCCCAGGCCAGGAGCTGCAGGAGGAGCCAAGGCCCCTCAGAATCTGTGCAGCTGTGAGGGCACAGGGAGGGCGCCCTGCATCGGCTGACGGGGAAGGGCCCAGGTACGCTCAGGTGTGTCCTGAGCAAAGCAAGGTGCAGGAGAGCATCTGTCTCACGTTCCATTTGGGGTTAGCAGAGCTACATAGAAGACTGTCGTTTCTTGCTTATCATGTTTGCATAAGTAAGCAATGGCGGGAGACCCGAGCAGCTATTCACATTATCCCTTGGGAGCTGGGGAGCAGGGCGGGTAGAGAAAAGTGGCCGTGAGCCTCCTCACAGGGTGCACTGTGCCGTCGCCCGAGCTTGGAACCATGCGAATGTATTTCCCTCTGCAGAAGACTTGTTAAAAGTGAAGAGCTTTCTCAGGAGAGGGAGGGCTGCTGAGGGGTAGTGAGCATCCCGTCCCTGGGGTATGCACAGACATTGGAAGGGGATTCATGTGGGGAATAGCCCCAGGATGTGAGCCCTCCCTGCTCTGTATGACACAGTCCCCCAGAAGGTGTTCCTGGCTGATGCCGGGGAGCCCTTCGCTGAGATCTCCTGGGACCAGTGGGCTTTCACCTGTAGGTGTGGGGAGATGTGTGTAGGGTGACTGTTTGGCCCTGAGAGAGCTGGAGTGCCCGGCCCAGCCCCACCCACCCCTGCCTCAGGGTCCCCTGCAGTGGGCAGTCAGGAAGCTGATTTTGCAGGGCAGGTGAAGCAAGAGAGTGATTCTTGGCTCCGGGGAAGGGTGGGGCAGGAGCATCAAGGACCTCCTGGGGAAAATAAGGAATGGCCTTGGAAAGGGGTAGGGGGCAACAGGCAGCAGGTTGGGGGGTTACTGTATGGAACTCACAATCTATGTTCTTAGCTCAAGCCAACTAGTTCTCAGCTGGATACTTGAATGTGAGGGGCCAGGAAAGGAAGAAAAGTGATGTGGGTCCAGAGAAGGCCGCATCTAAGTTTTTCTAAGACTCGAGAAGCCAACCCCACAACGACTTGTACTCTGCTGTGCAGACTCTCAGGGATGGGCCCAGAGACCTTGAGGAGTGGAGGTAGAAGACCTTGCTGGGAATTTAGGATGCTGGGGTCAGGCCTCGGCTGAGTCTCTGTCCTGTGCCAGGCACACATTTTGCCCACAGGGAGCTGTCTTGGAAGGTGTCACACCTTGGTCCCATGTCACACCCCCTGCTCAGCACAGAGGCACAGCGACACAAGACAGGAAGCCCCCAGCCATGTGAGCTGTGACCCACTCTTCATACTCCAGGCCACCACCCCCAGGCCCCTGCCGAATCTGCTTGCCAGGGAAGGACTGTGAGGGCCCTTCCTAAAGGGAGCCTGATGGTGGGCTGAGTGCTCCCCCAGGGGCCCCCGGAAGGAGTGGTGAACAAGTCCAGTCTGACAGTCACCCTCCCTGCTTCGCCCTCCAGGGAGCACCTCTGCCCAGCAAGGTAGCCGTGGATCTCACGGGGCCGGCCGCCTCCCTCGTGTGCAGCCCAGCTCCCTGCTCCTGTCCCCAGGCACCTCGCGCAGCTGCCCAGCGGTGCTACTAGGTTCCAGAGGCGTCCGCGGGCTCCCTGCCTGCGTTGCAGCTCGTCCGTGGCACGAGTGCTGCTTCCTCTGCCCCCTGTGCTGGGCAGACCCGCGCCTCTCTGAGCACCTCAAGCTGCTGCCTCCCCTGAGCTCTGAGGGCATCACGGCTGACGTGCCTTGGCCTGCTTTCCCCCTTGGCTTTTTGTGTTTGCGTTTGCTCTCCGTGTTCCCTTTGGTTTTTCTTTTTTTGTTTTGTTTTGTTTTGTTTTTTTAAATGGTTTATTGTCAAGTTGGTTTCCATACAACACCCAGTGCTCATCCCCATACAAACTGAGGACTGATGGGTGTGGGGGGGAGGGGGCGTGATGGGCATGGAGGAGGGCACTTAAGGGCATGTGTTCCCTTTGATTTCTGTCCTAGTGACTTGAGCACTTAGCCCCCCAGGCAGAGGCCCCGGATTGTGTCCCGGCACAGAGCACAGAGCAGGCACCAATGGGCCAGGCTGCCGTGGAGTGAATTCGCCTTGGCCTCCCTGGGAACTCCGGGCACGGGGCCTCGCCCTGAGAAACAGCGCAAAGTAACATCTGCCCCGTTGGATTCAGAGCTCATGGGTCTTTTCAGGCAGTAACTGGAAGGGGGAAGGTATCGGACCATCTGCCCTGCTCAGTGAAGACCCCTTCCTCTCCCCCGCTTCGCTTCCACTCCCACCACAAACATAGACAATGGTGGGCAGGCGGGGCTGCATCTGACGTCACAAGGCCATGTCTGGCTTTTGTTCTCCTGGCTGAGGTCTGGGCGACTCCGAGAGCGGATGATCTTTGCTAAATGTTAAGGAAATGGACCCTGAGAGCCCCTCCTTACCCCAGCCCTACGTTGGGGTGGTGAGGTGTTGTTCTGGGCTCTCAGAGGACATGAGCCACAGCCCTTCTGGCTGTGGGAGCCTCCCTGAGCAGCAGGGAACAGGTTCTGCCAGGAGAAGCCCGTTGGCCAATGGTCTCGTGCTACTTTCCCCCTCCCCCGCTGAAGGAAGGACTGAGTCCATGGCCTTATGGAAACGAAGACCCCCTGATACCTCTAGTGGTGGTAAAATGTCCAGGCTGTTGCCCACCCAGCCCTGGGACCACAGTCAGCACATCAAGCCCAGCTATTCCTGGAGCCCCACGTCAGCCTCCCCTCCCCCTCCAGCACATACTCCCTGGGGTCCTTTAAGAGAACCTCTGAAGAGACCAGCATCAACACCACCATCAACATCAGTTATTGTGAAGACGTAGAGAACGAGGAGGAATGGACCCCAGGAAGAACCAGCATTCAACCCCAGACCCGAATACCAAAGTTATTCTCCCATTTCAAGAAGAGTTTTCAAAAAAATAAAGTTCACCCAGAGTAAGAGAGCCACGGTCCATGCCTTTATTTTCTTTTGTTTTTTAAGTTTCAGGAAACTTAAATAACTGTTTTGAAAGAGAGGGACAGGGTGAGTGGGGGAGGGGCAGGAAGAGAAGCCAAACAGGCTCCCGGCTCTCAGCTGAGATGCGATAGGAGGCTCCGACGTCCAAAACTGTTGAGATCCCATCCTGAGCCCAAACTGAGAGAGGGATGCATAAGAGACTGAGGCCCACCCAGGTTCCCCATCCCTGCCTTTGACGCGGAGGGAACGATGCAGAGCTCCAGGAAGCCTATGGACAGGCACAGGAGAGTGGCCAGGGTGATGGGTGGGACCAGATCCAGGACACCTAAACACGCTGCAGGTATGACGGCGGGAGAGCCACCTGCTGGATTTGGAGTTGTAGGAAACACGGGGTGGAGGTGGTGAGCTTTTGGGGGTGATGTGGGGTTCGTGGTTTCCAGAGTCAATGTTTCCAGAGTGAATGGCCAAGGAAGAATTTGTGAAGAAATCTTGGGTGCAAACAAGTGATTTTATGAAAGCACGGGGATGGGTCCCATAGGCAGGGCGAGCTGCACTGGGGTCGTGTCGGGTCACTCATTATGTACTCTCTGGTTGGGAGGGCGTTAGGGATAGAGTAAGTCTCCATGGAATTCTGGAAGCAAGGTTCCAGGGCCTTGAGGGGCTAGACGTTGGTGGGGAAAAGCCATGCGTCTATTCCCGTTTCATGAAACCTCAGTCATGAGACCCCTCACATGGATCTCGGCGACTACAAGCATGGCGTGTGATTGCCAGCATGTATGGTGGGGGAGTTGAGAAGAAGTAGACTTGCAGAGTACTCAAAGTTGGCATAATGTGAAGAAGCTAAGGTTCTCTTTTGCCCCCACCAAAATGTCCTCCTCGAGGCAGCTGAGCTCCTAGAGGGAGGTCCCTCTGCCTGTTTCAAGGACTTGTCAGTGGGCTGCAGGCAGTCAGGGAATTTAAATTTTCCCTGGCCTCAGTTTCCCACACGACCACGGCAAGCACTTCAACACCTGTCCTTTGTTCCGGGGTCTCCACGAGTGTCCGAGGATGATCACAACATATTCCACCTGGAAAGGCCCGAGCCAGCCTGTATCTGGCCCTCAGCCTGCCTCATGCTCCCTCACCAGATCCCCCCTGAACACTTTTGACCCTGAAATCGTTAGGGTTGCTGCAGGGGGATGGGCTCATGTTCTGTAGCTTCTTCCTGCTGAGGAGGGGCATAGAGTCGTCCCTACCTGTCTTGGTCCATGTGGGCCAGTCAGGGAACATAGAGGGGAGTGAGAAAAGGCAGAGGCAGTGGCATCCAAGGTGGGCAACCCATAGGAACCTCCTTGAGGAGAAAGGATCGTGTGATGACTTAATGGCAGTGATGGAATCTTGGTACCAGGCAGGGAGACGTGGGAGAAAACAGCCAACCAGAATGCCAATAACTGGAGCCCAAATGGAAGTGCTTGGGTAGCTGACAAACCTCCTGCAGTCCAGGAGTTGAACCAGTCATTGAAGGAAAGAGGGGGATTGTTTGAAGTGCCAGTTGGAGTCCTCATGTCAGTCAGAAATCCAAAAATGTTTCTGCAGGCATCCGGAATGTACACCCAACTTTTGCGTTGGAAGGGGGTATCCGTTCCACCTCGTGTGGCAGTTGGCCCATCATGTGCCACTCTACTTTGCAGAACTGTCTTATGCACTGGAGTTATTGGGGTATTTCACACTAGAATGGTATGGAATGTAGAGAGTCCTTTGGGGCCTTCACTGGGTAACAGGTGGTGGATTGACGTCCTAGAGACTCTCTTTTATTGAGGAAGCAATCAGCTCATGAATCAGAGGTACTTTTCTAGAACGAAAGGAAACAGAGGTAATGAGTTAGAGCAAATTACCAAGCTCGTGTCCACCAGCGTCGCCAGTGAGATGTTAGATGTCAGGCCGGAAGCATCCTCAGATGAGAGTGGGAATAGGCAGCAGGAATCCGATGGGGCTTTCTGGCATGTGACCCCAATGTCTGTGGTGGTTCTTTTCAATGGCCCATTGTAAGAAAGAATTATTAGTAGAACTTGGGAAAAGAGACCAAAAAAGAGAGTTGTGACCATCCTCTAAGAGAAGTTTGAGGTCTTCCACAGGCTCACAGGAAGAAGAAGGCACATGAGTTTGCTCATTGATATCCTGCAAAAGGGGGTACAAGTTTTATTTAGATACAGGAGCTGGTGAAAAATGTCCCCCATAACTTGACTGCAGCCCTTGCATTTGGGAGTCAAATGCCCAGTTGTCATAGGCTTTCCATCCTTTGAATAAACCAGGTATTCTGGGTTTATATGGGGTGGGTTTCTAGTGACTGTCAGGTCAGGCTTAGGGGGGACGTGGTTTGCATGCTTAGAGATTTATGAAATACCCCAGCCTCAAGTGAATCATGAAGAAAGCACTGGCGTCTTTGTCTCTTGATAGGTCTACAGAAGGAAGAATCTTTGCAGACACTGGTTGGGGGAATCCGTCCCATCCCCTGGGTGTTTAAATCCTATACCCGTGAGGTTATTATTCCCACAGAATAACAAGCAAGAAGCCTGTCTGTACCTGTGCTACTGCGACAAGTTTTCAGAAGTTTAGCTCAAGTCGTCCGGCTCTAAATTTAGGCAGACAACAAGCTTTGAAAGACAATCGGAACTAGAGGTGACCATCCCTAAAGATGCATTATTGCAACACAGTTTTTCTCTTGAAAATCCCTCATTTCCAGAGAGAGCCAAATCGAGACTAATTCGCTTATAGAACAAGTCCAGTTTTAACACGCTTGGTCTAATTACCTACATGAGTGCAGCAAGAATAGCGATGGATCATAAGGACCTTTTCAAGTCTGCTCGGCCAGAGCCTTTTCTAAGGGATCTCCAGATGGACCTTTAGCAGCCTCTTGGGGCCCGAAGCCAAGCCGAGAGGACTTCCTGCAGACAGGCCTGCGGTCCCCGCAGAAGTGGGCGAATTCCTCTGCCTTTGGTCCCCGATAGATCCTCAGGTTCCTGTACCGGGAGGAAGAGACATTCTTGACTCTCGTGGGGAGGCTGCTGGGAACTGTGGAAGGAAGGTTCCAGGCCCACATTCCCAAGGGTCTTTATGGCTCCACGTTTCATAAGTCAACCTCAGTTCCTTAGAGCTACATGGTCTAAGTTCCTGTGAGATCTAGACCTGAGCCCCAACCCAGAGTGGGACGCTTGAGTGACTGAGGCCCACCCAGGTTCCCTCTCCCTGCCTTTGAAGTGGAGGGAAAGATGCAGACCTTGAGGAAGCCCAGGGACAGGGACAGGAGAGTGGCCATCAGCTGGACCAACACAGGATGGCGTGTGACACAGGATGGGTGCCCTGTGTGCACAAGGAGGCCCAGGAAGATCGGGGCCCGTGGATCATGGGACTGTGTACACCCCCCAGAGTTCTCTGCAGTGGATTCCAATCGAGAGGGTTTACCATGCCACGGCCTACAAGAGGAGAGGCCGCCGTAGCTGCAGGTGTGTCCTTCTGTCCCCAGCTGGGTGAAGCTTTAGAGACTGGACTGATTTTCCTAAGGCATCTCGCTCCTCTCTTGCTCTTGTGATTTTCGTATGTGGAGGAGGGAGTTCGTCATGTTAAATCTTGGAGTAAAGTGGATGCTCCAGAAAGATGTAACCCAGATCCTCTGTCTGCATCCTCCCCGCACAGAACTGGGGCTATGCCCGTCCCAGGTGGAGGAGCGTGGGGTGATGCAGTAGCAGGGAACTCACCGGCACAACGAAGCGAAAGGATGACGTAAGGGCCTAGTCCCAGGACGACTGCAGGGCGGAGATGCAGAGATCGTGGGGGCGCCCGGGTGGCTCCGTCGCTGAGCGGCCGACTTCGGCTCAGGTCATGATCTTGCAGTGCATGGGTCTGAGTCCCCTGTCAGGCCCTGCGCCGAGAGCTCGGAGCCTGGAGCCAGCTTTCGCATTCTGTGTCTCCCTCTCTCTCTGCCCCTCCCAGCTCTCACTCTGTCTCTGTCTCTCTCAAAAATAGACAAATGTTAAAAAAATATTTTTTCAGAAGTAAATGCCCAGTAAGTGAAGGGAGAGGCCTGGGAACCGCACCCCAGCACCCTCGAGCCGGGAACAGAGTAGAGTCCTTGCAGGGAAGTCTCCACCCTTGCTCTAAGGGACGCAGAGTCATGGCCTCTGATGATGTTTATGGCAACTCACCTCTGCAGCACTTGTGATGTGCCGGGCCCTGGTCTGAGCGTTCCATGGGGTCCTCACCACCCAGTAAGGAGGCACTGTTTCTACACTCATCTTATACATGAGGAAGCTGCAGCTCAGAGCTCTTATGAGGCTTTCCCGGGGTCATGAAGCAGGTCAGTGATGGAATGAGCTGGGATTTGACCCAACGCGGCCTAACGCCAGACTCCATGCTCTTCCCGATGTCACAGCATGGTCCTGTCGGACCCCGAGCGGGCTCCAGCACTGCTTCCTGGCAATTGGTCTCAGACCGTGGTGCCAAGGGGCCCTTCACGGAGTGTAGAAGATCTTTGTCACAGAGCCCCGGTCAATGGTGGGTCTGGGCCTGCACTGGCCTCCTCGGCCCTGGAAGAGGCCCTCCCCAGCCTCCAAGGCCAGCCCAGGCCAGCTGTTGTTTCTCTTGTTTGCTGCAGGGGAGTCCCAGCTCCAGTTACAGAATTCTCTCTTTTGTAGGCTTTAGAAATTCTGGGAAGGGCCCTAAATGGTGGGTCCTCAGTTCAGGGATTTCAGACCACAGGAGCCCCAGGGAGACTATACTTTGTGAAGCCTCTTGTGACTCAGGGAGCAGCTTTCTAAGGGCGCCTCAAGACAGGAGTGTGCGGAGAGTGACACATACCGTTCCGTGAGAATGATCTGTGGTCAGGTTGGGTCTTGTTCTGAGTTCTTAGTTAAATGTTTGCCTCCTCCCTCTAGACTGTGAGCTGCTCCTCCTTCCGGAAGGAAAGAGGTAGAATTAACGTTAATTGAACGTGTGCCAGGTGGAGGCCTTGGGGAGGAGGAGCTCAGGGAGACCAGAGAGGCTACACGCCTGCCCAAGGGCACACAGATTCAGAGCCTCAGAGTTGGGATCTGGAGCTGGGACCCTCCCTCGCTCCCTTGCCCTGCCTGCACTGTGTCTCATCTTCGTAGGAGAGGCCAGGCTTGAGGAACACAAGCTGGAGTCAGGCTGGGGCTGAGAATGCCTGCTCCCACCAAGCCTCAGTTTGCTCATCTATAAATGGGACACAGCCACAGTCACCACCTCTCAGAGCGATCCTAAGGACCCAGTGAGGTAGGGAGGGAGGGAGGGAGAGGGACAGAGAGCCCTCACCCTGTCTCGTGGGGCCTGAAGGTCACTGCTGCTGTAGACGGCCCAGCCAGCCCCGTGCACACCTTGTCCCTGAGCTGGCCCGTGTGCGTTACGTCCTCACACCGTCCCTGCGCCCAGGGAGCGCCTTCCAAGGAGCATGCCACCGTGGCCAAAAAGAGTTCTGAAAGCCTCCCTGGGAGAGTGGGGCAGCCAGGGCTCTGCCCTGTGCCCCTGCCCCAGTCACCGGCCGGTTCCCAGGCGGCCCCGCAGAGAACCAGGGGGTGCTACTGATCTCCCCAGGGGGGGTGTGACGGCCTCCTCTGCTGACCGAGAGGCCAGCAGAAGTGCTGTTGTCCTGGGAGAACCAGAGTCCACGCCATGTTGGAAAATCAGGGTTCCATCTCACTCGTAATCCTGGCACCCATGATCGGCCTCATCAACGTCCAGCATGATCAGAATGTCTGCAGCCGCCCTCATTCTGTGCCCGTCGGAAGACAGACGCCCCATGCGCTGGGGGGTCCTGTTCTCTGCGTCCCTTTCAAAGGATGGGGTTGGGGGGACCAAACAGTGTGTTCACATGGGCGTGTGGCTTTTATTGTCCACTTACTTTTTTAAATCTACATCACACAATATTTACCATTGTAACCGTGGGTGTGAGGGTGAGAGGCATGGGTAGCCTCACACTGCTGTGCAGCCGTCCCCACCACCCATCTGCAGAACTCTTCCATCTCCCCAAACTGAAACCCTGACCCATTAAACACCAGCCCCCCCTGCTTCTCCGCCCCTCTCCCCAAGCCCCTGCAGCCACCATTCTGCTTTCTGCCTCTGAGTTTTATGACTCTAGGAACCTCGTGTGAGTGAATCATGTAGTGTTTGTCCTTTTGTGACTGGTTTATTTCACTTAGTACAGTGTCCTCAAGATTCATCCATGTGGTGGCGTGTGTCAGAGCTTCCTTCCTTTTCTGGGCTGCATAATATTCTCTGTGTGGATACATCACATTTGTACTACCCATTCATCTGTTGCTGGACACTAGATCAGTTTCTGCCCTTTGGCTACTGTGATTCATGCTTCTCTGAACATGGTGTACAGATATGTCTTCGAGCCGCTGCTTTCCATTCTTCCAGATTCTTTCCATTCTTACCTGGAAGTGGAATTCCTGGGTCGTGTGATAGTTCTATATGAACTGTTATGAGGAGCCGCCATACTATTTCCCACAGCTGCTGCACCATGTTACCTTCCCACCAGCAGTGCACATGGGGTCCATTTTCCCTACATCTTACCCAGTGCTTGTTTTGGGTTTTGGTAACTGCCCTCTTAACGGGTGTGAAATGGTATCTCACTGTGGTTTTGATTTGCATTTGCCTGAGTTGAGCATCTTTTCATGTGCATTCTGGTCCTGTGTGTCTGTTCAAACCCTTCACACATTTTTAAATTGGATTCTTTTTTATTGTTGAGTTTTAACAACTCTTTATATATTCTGGATGGCAATCCCTTATCAAATTCATGATTTACAAATCTCATTCCAAGGGTTTTCTTCTCACTCTGTTGTTGTGTCCTCTTATATACAGAAGCTTTTAATCTTGATGAATTCCAATCTAACTGCTTTTTCCTTTGGTGCCTATGTATGTTTTGTCTATGACTGCTTTAATATTATAGCCAAAAAAATAATTGCCAAATGCAGTGTCCTAAAGCTTTCTGTATGTTTCTTCCTAAGATTTTATAGTTTTAGTTCTAATGTTTAAGTCTTTGATCTATTTGAATTAATTTTTTATATGGTGTGAAGTTTGGACCTGACTTTATTCTGCACGTGGAATCCAGTTTCCAAGGCACATTCGTTGAACACTGCTGACCTTTCCCCGTGGAGTGGTCTTGGCCCCCTAGTCTAAGACCATCTGACCATGTATGCGAGGGTTTATTTCTGGGACCTCCGTTCTATGCTTTTTTGGTAAAGTTTGATTGGAATATGGCCACACCATTTATTTGTGTATTTATGTATTGTTTATTATTTATGTATTGTTTACAGCTGCTTTGGATCCCTCCAAAGAGTCAAAGTCATTGTGACAGAGAAAGTTAGGCTCTGGGAACACATGGGGGGCTCAGTCGGTTAAGTGTCTGACTCTTGATTTTGGATCAGGTCATGGTCTCACATTTTCATGGGTTCGAGCCCCGCACTGGCTCTGTGTGGAGCCAGCTTGGGATTCTCTCCAACTCCTCCCTCTCTCCGCCCCTCCCCAACTCGTGCTGTCTCTGCCTCTCTCAATTTAAACAAATAAACTTAAAAAAAGAAAAGAAAAAAAGGAAAGAAAGAGCATTAGGCTGTCAAAGCCAAAATTACCGTCTGGCAGTAGGTCCAGTCTCCTCTGCCTGCAAGGCTCTGGGATGTGAGCTCCCCGGATGGCTTCTTCCGTTTTCCCCGGCAGGCAGTGCAAGGCCCAGCACACAGTAGTAGTGGGCTGCCTAGTAGGTGCTCCGCCAGTGCTGTGGGTTTGTTGCCCCCTGTTGACTCAGAGGCATTTCAGTTGCCTCTGCCTTGGCACTTGTCCCCCAGGGACATAGTGGCAAAGAGGGTAAAGTGCCACAGGACCTCTCGTTCATTCCCTGAGGCCCTTCAGTCACTCCCCAGGGGCCTTCAGTGTTTCCCTATGGCCTCTCCTTCATGCCTGAGGACCCTATTGATTTGGCGAGAGGAAAACCTGAGATGCAGAGATGAACTATTTCAGGGCATCCTGGAGGCTCCCTGCTGTACCAGATTTTACCCTTCTAGTTACTGAATTGTGGGGAAGTGGGGAGCAGTTCCACACAGGCGGGCAGGCAGGCAGGCAGTGGGAGGGGCTCAGGCCACAGCTACTTACCAACAGCCCTTGTTATGCCCAATTCACGAGTCCCCTGAGACCCCCAAGGAGCCAACACCGATGCAAGGACAAAAAGGTCTTTATATTGGTGAGAATACAAATTGGTGCAGCCACTATGGAAAACAGTATGGAGGTTCCTCAAAAAACTGAAAATACAACCACCCTATAATCCAGCAATTACACTACTAGGTATTTATCTGAAGGATACAAAAATGCTGGTTCAAAGGAGCACATATCCCCCCATGTTCATAAATTTGTCTTTCTTGATTGCAACCGAAAATCATAATTTGTATAATCTTAATAGTAATAACTAATGTAAAGTGTATCTGTATAACACTATTGTATATGCAGCACACTATGTATATGTAAAAATAGTAGTGTTATTATAATATATCTAGCCTATTGTATACCTGAAAAAAAAAAAAAAAGGTCTTTATTACAAGCTCAAGCAGGGGCTCACCTGCCTGCCGGTGTCGTGGCAGCAGGGTGAAGCCCCAAACAATAGTGAGCAGGGTTTTTATGGGGTAAGGGACGGGGTGTTACAGTGCACACGTTGTACGTATGACATCATCATATAAGCTCCAATTACAATTGTACAGCACCCAAGGTAATAGTTTTGACTATTCAGTATCTGTGAGGTGTCCGTTACTTTTGGCGGGGACCCAATCATGACCTTTGAGTATCTTTTAGAAATGACTAATTATGAGGTGGGCTCAAAGGGCCTACGTGGGGTTTAGGCAAGTGGTGAGTAATTGGTTAATTTGTACAAAGTATCTGCAGTTCCCAGCCCTGACTCAGACCACAGGAATATTAGCTGATCTGAGAGTGGCTTTAGCCTTGAACAATCTGAGGCTTCTTCTGGAACTGGGGCTACATGTAGCCTGAGGTTGCTCTTAATGGAGGCCTTAATCTCAAAATGACATTACTTAGGCTCTTCACCCTACAGGTGCTGGCCTGTTCCGCTCTCCAGTGCTCTGCTGGCGAGACAATGCATTACCACCCCTGCTTTACAGATGAAGAAACGTGTTCAGAGAGATTTATCTGCAGTCACAGAAGGCATGGGGACACCCCACCAGGGGACATCTGGGGGCTCCAGACCCCTGAGGGACACTGTGACTCAACCCCATTTCTGGCAAGACTCTAATTGTGAAATAGGGCCCCGCCCAGCACCTAGACAGGTGGAATACCCTGGAGCAAAAAGGGAGAGGACTTGGCCACGGGAATAGGAGAAGGGGGTGCAGAGGGGATGGGGGAGGGGAGCAGGCTAAGTCAGGCCAGGCCCACACAGGGAGCAACCAGAAGCTCTGAGGACTTCGTTGCCCCTCTCTGTTCCTTATAAACAATAGAAGCAAGTCCAGACCTCATGGCCTTCAAAGGCCTCACCCGAGCTTTCCAGTGCCTGCCCAGCACCCTCAGGGCTCACCTCCACCCAGCTTGGCCCCTCCTACTTCTCCCACTTCTCACGCAGGCTACGGGGACCCCCACCCTGCCTCCCTACCCTGCTAGCTGAAGTATCGCCTCCTCTCCGCGTCTCCCCAGTGCTCGGCCCTCCTCTTTGGCGCTCCACCATCTCTTCCAATAAAAATTGTTTTTTAAATTTTTAATGTTTATTTATTTTTGAGAGAGAGAGAGGGAGATAGAGTATGAGGGGCGCCTGGGTGGCTCAGTCGGTTAAGCCTCCGACTTTGGCTCAGGTCATGATCTCACAGTTTGTGGGTTCAAGCCCGTCAGGCTCTGTGCTGACAGCTCAGAGCCTGGAGCTGCTTCAGATTCTGTTTCTCCCTCTGTCTGTGACCCTCCCCTGCTCATGCTGTCTCTCTCTCTCTCTCAGAAATAAATAAAACATTTTTAAAAAGTAAAAAAAGAGAGAGAGAGAGAGAGAGAGAGCGTGAGCAGGGGAGGGGCAGAGAGAGAAGGAAACACAGATCCGAAGCAGGCCCCAGGCTCCGAGCTGTCGGCACAGCATATCTTTGCCAGTCCCCCACAGAGGCACATCCGGCTTGTTTTCCTTTTACTGGGCCAGGCCTCACCACACGCAGTGTGGCAGGCTCCCCCGGGCCCCCGGCCGCCAGCACCCAGCCCTCCCATTCCTGCAGGAGACCCTGAGCTCCCGGAGGGCTGAGGTCCCGTGCCCTCACCGCCGCACCCCCCACCGGGGACAGCGTCCAGCTCCGTAAGCAGCACCGAAAGGCGACGTTTGCAGGGTCCGGGTCCTGCCCCAGGCTCTCCCCGGGCGCCTCTCCTGCTGATTTCTGCAGTCCTCTCCACGCCCTCCGAGGAGGGCACGCCTCCCCTTCGTCTTACACGTGCACCCGGCCAAGCCCAGCGAGGTCACGGGGCTGGTCCGCGTCACAAGGCAGCAAGGAAGGGGCAGGCAGGTCGGCTCTGGGGTCTGTGCACTCAGCTGCTGCCCCGTCGGGGCCGGACCAGCTCCCGTGAATGGAACCCACCCGCCCCCGCCGCCAGCTTCAGTGCTGCCCTGTCACTACCAGCCCCTGCCTGCTTGCCCCACCCCCAGGGCCAGGCAGAGGGCTCCCACCGGGACCCGCGTCCACCTCCACCGCCGCCTCCAAGCTGTGTGACCGCAGCTGGCCACTTGCCGTCTCTGAGCCTCGGTTTTCTCCCTGGGAGTGGGCCCGACAGCGGGACCCTCCCTGTGGAGGTTGGCCTTGGGCAGCACCCCCCACTCTGGGGGAACAGTTAGGAGCCTGAGAAGTGGGTGCTCCCTCAGAGAGCCCGGTGGGGCCCAGCTGCCTGCGGCCAGTGACTGGTGTCCCGCTGCCACAGCCGAAGCCAGAGCAAGTTTGTGACGCTCTAGCTGGTTTTTAATCACAGCAAGACAGACACCGATTCGTGTGACAACATTGTCTCCTGTGTCGTTTGTCTTTCTCTGGCTTCAGTGCTGATGCAGGGCTGGGCCTTCCACTCTGGGGAACACGCTCGAAGTCCCTCAGGCCTCTTCCATCTACCCCTGACTACCTGCACCAGCTCCTGCCTCAGGGAGAGGGACGCAGGGACTGGCCTGGAGGGAGTCTCAGAACACAGGAGGCTCCCTCCCTCTGATCCACACCGCCACACCCCTGCAGGGCCCGCCTGCTGCTGGACTGCCTGGCCGGCCACGGGGGGGTGTCCCCACCTAAGAAGCCCTGTATCTGCGATGGCAGATGCTCAGAGGCGTTCAGGTCACCTTCACTCAAGCATCACCTCCTCTGGGAAGTCCTCCCTGACTACCCTAAACAGACTGTTCCCTTCATGGCTCTCAGGACTGGGGCAGAGTTTTCCCCACGTCTGTCTGGTTGTCTGTCCCACTGACCATGGTCACCATCACCTGCAGAGCATTGACCCGTGCTGGGGACCCTGACAGGCCACTTACAGTGTTAACAGCCCTGCCGGCCTCAATTTTTCAGATGGGACACAGAGAAGTTCAGGGACTGACCCAGGTCACCCAGCTCAGAGAGTGCCAGACCAACTGGTAACGGGTGGGCACTCCTGGTCTGTGCAGCACTCCTCACCATGGCCCTTGGGTGGCGAGAACACTGGCTGGCGCTCCGTCAGTATTTGCAGACTGTTGCCCTGACACACGCTGGTGCCAGTGCCGGGGGCTTGGGAGGAAGCTGTTACCTCTGTGCATCATGGACACGAGGAAGAGATTCCCGGGGGGACAGCAGAAGAGGGGTGGCACGTCAGCTTGGCCTTGGAGGTTGAGTCAGAGTGCGGCTGGCAGATGGGTGGAAGGGAGGGAAGCCCAGGCAGGCAGAACAGCATGTGCAAAGGGTGAGGGGCCAATGAGCTCAGTTTCCAGTGATTTCTCTTCCTCACGTGCCTGAGAGAGGAGTGAAGTCATGGGTCTTTCCTTCTTTTCTTGGAAGGACTCTAATCCCATGGGAGCTCCACCCACATGGCTTCATCTCAACCTATTTACCTCCCAAAGGCCCCACCTCCAAATACCATCGTACTGGGGCTTAGGGTTTCAACCTATGAACTGTGGGGGACACAGACATCCAGCCCGTAACACGCAGCTGTCTTGAGCAGAAAGAGCTGTAGTCCAGGGGGTCCGGGCCCCCCAGCACCCCCAGGAAGTCTGGAGGCACAGGCTCTCGGCAGGCCTCCCGGAACCAGCCCAGAGCAGCACTCCAGGGCCGGCCCACCTGCTGCACTGGCCCAGCTCGGCCTCCGCCAGTCAGTAAGGTGGGGGGTCAGGAGGCTGGTGCTGGGCCCCCAGCTGCTCCCAGACTCCGGAGACATGGCTGAGGCGTTAGAGCAGGGAAGGGCCTGGGCCGGGGGTGGGGGGCATGTTGACCCACGGCTGTGCCAGTTCCTGGAAAAGCCCTGGTCAGGACAGCCCCAGCCCCAGCGGCAGGGAATGAGGTCTCCAGCCTCTGCAAGGCAGGCAGGAAGTTGGTGCGGACACCCCCCTCCCCGAGCACACCTCCCTGGGTGGTGGGGGCCCCAGACTGCTTTTCCCTTACCTGCTTCCTGGACTCTCATCTTCCCCTTCCTCCAGTCCCCTCTGACTTCTCTGCTTAGGGATGACAGCTGGGCAGGTAATGCCCCTCTAGCCATTGGCATGGTTTACTGCTGGGCCCTGCTGGCCCTTCCCTGGGTAAGCCCTTTAAGCCGGTTCATTTGCATCTCCCTTGAACTGGCGCCCGGCCCCACCCAGTGGAACTCTCCAGACCCACTACCCTCGAGGCCGGACAGAAATCAGCCAGGCCCTGGCTCCTCCGCTTGTCCCAGACGCTCGGCAGCCCAGGAAGTGCCTGCGTGTTCAAGAGACAAGAAACACTTGGGCCAAAATCATCCAAAGAGGATTGGACGTGGGGGTCAGGGTGAGGGCTGTGTAGTGGAAGGCGGAGCCAGGCCAGCCGGGGTTCAGGCGCAGGGCTGGTGATCAGGCTTGTTGCCTCTGCTGTAATAACTCAGCTGCAGGTGTACGAGTTCTCCAGATGACAGAGCATTTCACACCTAGGGGGAAATGAAAACAGGAGCCTAGGGACACCTTGGTGGCTCAGTCAGTTAAGCCTCCACCTCTTGGTTTTGGCTAAGGTTATGATCTCACAGTTCGTGGGATCGAGCCCCACGTTGGGCTCTGTTCTGCCCGCACAGAGCCTGCTTGGGATTCTCTCTCCCTCTCTCTCTCTCTGCCCCTTCCCAGCCCATACACTCTCTCTCTCTCTCAAAAATAAATAAACAGTGAAAAAAAACAAACAAACCTAAAAGACAAGCGCTTATACTTACATAGCACTGCCTATTTGCCCAGAAGCATTCTAAACACTTAATAACTCCCCACCCCACCATCCACATTAGCTGGCATTTATTTTATTTTATCTTTTAAAAGTTTCTTATGTTTATTTTTGAGAGAGAGAGAGAGAGAGAGAGAGAGAGAGAGAATGAGTGGAAGAGGGGCAGAGAGAGAGGAAGACACAGAATCAGAAGCAGGCCCCAGGCTGTGAAGTGTCGGCACAGAGCCTGACGTGGGGCTAGAACTCATGAACTGTGAAATCATGACTTGAGCTAAAGTCTGATGTTCAACTGACTGGCCACTCAGGCACCCCAGATTAGCTGGCATTTATATTGTGCCTTAAAAAGCTGGGGGTGGGGGTGGCAGGGAGAGGAAGCTAGTGGAAAAATCTCTTCAGACTTTACACTTCTTCCTGGTTGGTTTTGGTAATTTGTTTCATTCCAGGAATGTATTGACTTTAAAAAAAATTGTCAAACTTATTGAAACAACTGTTCATAGTATCATTTTTAGTGTCTATAAGACTGTAGTGATGGGTTTTCATTTGTAATATTCCCTTTACACTGTTAATCCTTCTAAGCTAGTAGCATGTTAACTTTTTCAAAAAATCAACTTAAAAATCTTTCCCTATTATGTTTTCTGTTTTATTGATTTCCACTCTTGTTTCCTTTTTTCTGCTGGCTTTGGCTTTATTTTACTCTTTTTTTTTTTTAACTTAAAATGAAGACTTCAATCATTTCAGGGGCGCCTGGGTGGCTCAGTTGGTTAAGCGTCTGACTTCAGCTCAGGTCACGATCTCATGGTTTGTGGGTTCGAGCCCCATGTCGGGCTCTGTGCTGATGGCTCAGAGCCTGGAGCCTGTTTCGGATTATGTGTCTCCCTCTCTCGCTGTCCCTCTCCCACTCATGCTCTGACTCTCTTTCCCTCTCTCTCAAAAATAAATAAACATTAAAAAATTTTAAAAAAAGACTTCAATCATTTCACAAATTTCATCTTAAGGTATATGCCTCCATCTGAGCCCTGCTTTAGAATGGAAGCCTGTCTGAACCTTTGTTCTCCTTCTGATGTTCCCATTGCATGTATGTTAGATGGCTTGATACTCTCCCATGGGTCACCGAGGTGGGTTTATTTCTCTCTGCTTCAGCTTGGATCATTTGTTTTTTTATTCAAGTGTAATTCAAGTGTTAGATTAGTGTCAGGTGTGCAGTGATTCAGCTTTGCTCTACATTACTCGGTGCTCACCCTGTTAAGTGTTTTCTTCATTCCCTTCACCTATTTTACCCCTCCCCTCACCCACCTCCTCTCATGACCATCTGTTCTCTATGTTTAAGAGTCTATTTTGTTTCTCTTCTCATCTATGTTCATTTGTTTTGTTTCTTAAATTCCATATATGAGTGAAATCCTATGGATTTCTTCCTCTGACTCCTTTCACTTAACTTTATACCCTATGGGTCCATCCATGCTGCAAATGGCAAGATTTCATTTTTTATGACTGAGTGACATTCCATCCTATACTTTATCCATTTTTCTATGGATGAATACTTGGATTGCTTTCATACCTTGGCTGTTTTAAAATAATACTGCAATAAACATAAGCGTGCATATTTCTTTTTGATTTATTGTTTTTTTGTGTTCTTTGGGCACTCAGCAGTGGGATTATTGGATCATAAGGTAGTTTTATTTGTAATTTATTGAGGAACCTCCATACTGTCTTCCACAGTGGCTGCACCAGCTTGCATTCCTACCAACAGTGAGTGTGTGATGAGGGTTCCTTTTCCTCCACATCCTTCCTAACAATTGTCTTTTTAAAAATGGTTTTATTACTAATTTATATTGAGAGAGAGTGAGCATGAGAAAGGGAGGGGTAGTGAGAGAGGGAGAGAGAATCCCAAGCAGGCTCCATGCTCAGCAAGGAGCCCAATACAGGGCTTCATCCCATGACCATGAGACCCGAGCTGAAATCAAGAGTTGGATACTTAACCAACTGAGCCACCCAGGCGCCCCTTTGTTGTTTTCTGATAATAGCCATTCTGACAGGTGTCAGGTACATCTATTGATATGATCATATGGATGTTTTTTAACATTTCTTTTATTGACGTGATGTATCACATTGATTTGTGAATATTGAATCACCCTTGCATCCTTGGAGAAATCCCACTCGATCATGTGGAATAATGTTTTCTTAATGTATTTCTGGATTTGGTTTGCTAATATTTTGTTGAGGGTTTTCCCATATATGTTTATCAGAGATATTCACCTGTAATTTTCTTTTAGGGTAGTGTCCTTATCTGATCTTGTTATCAGGGTAATGCTGGCTGTCTACAATGAATTTGAAAGCTTTGTCTGTTTTGGAATAGTTGAAGACTAATGGCATAAGGCGGTCAACCCATTCTTTGTTTTATAGCAGGTAAATGCTAGAGGTGATGTTTTTGGTCAAGAGGCGGGGTTTGTGTTTGCTGAGTTCCTTTGACTTGTTGGAATCTTTCCTGGATTGCATACCTGTGTTGGGTCAACAATTGGTTTGATAGTTTACAGTAAGTTTACTTTATCTTATTGGTAACTCTCAGTGGTTATCTGCTCTGATATAAGCTTATGCAAGGAGAAATATTTCTTGCTACTCATACTAGCATTATTGTTTCCATTGTTAAATTATCCAGTATGAAATTAGGAGTTGGTTGCATTTTTTTGCTATTAAGTTCTAAAAATTGTATATATAGGAATGCCTGAGTCCTTATAAGAACCCCATCCCTAACAGCCGCCTGCAGTACACGAAACATATTCTCCTCCCATCGAGGAAAGCATTGTTTCAATTCCCTGCACACCCCCATTGGCCATAGTGGGGTGTCACCCTTGTACCCCGCAAACCCCCCATGGATGAGGGAGGGTTGTCACGATTGCACACCACATCCCAGCATCGAGGTTGGAAGGGTGTCATGCCGGCACCCCCCCATCGATGATGGGGGCACTCTCCACCCAATGATGAATGGCTATTTCACCTGCACCCCAGCATCAACAATGGGGACACCCCCCAACGACGATGGAAGAGTGTTACGCTGGCATACCCCCATAGTTGATGGGGGTACCACTCCATCTATGATGGACGGGTGTCACATATGCACCCTCCATATCAACGATGGAGTCACCCCCCTATTGACCATGGAGGACTGTCACGGCTACCCTCCCCCCAACGAAGAAGGAGGCACCACCACTTGGACGATGGGGGAAGCTCCCATCAATGATAAAGACACCCCCCATTGATGTTGGAGGGGTATCACGCCTTAAAATGTTATCGATCATGAGGGGTCCAGGAGTCCAGAGGGAAGGACTTGTGGGGTTGGGGAAGACAGTTTCCTCAGAATTTCCTCCCCAGGGGTATCACTTTCTAGGCTTATCCCCCTCCAGCCTGCAGATATCCAGCAGAACATGTGGGCTTTCTGGAAACTTGAGGGCTGTAGTGGGTGGTGGTGGCATTCTAGGCCTGTTGTTTTGAGGAAAGGTGCCACTTGGTTAAGACTCCAAGCCTGGGTGCTCTGAGGATGGGCTGGCTGTAGGTGTGTTCAAAGGTCATGGACAATGAGCAGGGCTCTGTGGTCAGTGGTCGGCCTGGGGTCAGTGGGGCCCTCACAATGCCCCTCCCGCATAGAGTGGGGGTTTTCTGTCTCTGTAGCCCCAGTGACTGGCTGGGGTCTGTGCCATGGTAGGTGTTATGGAGATGTTAAAAATAGAATAGTAGAACTAGTCCAGCCTAGTATGCTGCTCCCACCCACCCACCCACTCTGCTCTGGTATCCCCCTTGAGGTCTGCTTGGCACCATGCATCTGGAGGACCGGTGCCCGGGCAGAAGTGGTGCCCACCAGTGGTCAACAGGAATTCCTTGAATGCCTGATGTGTTAAGGAACTGGTCTTGATCCCAGTGTGAAGACTGAGGAGACAATTACTGGGGTGTGATAGGGGGGTCAGAATGAGCAAGGGAAGGGATTGGGTTCAGTAGCTGGAGTCCCCCAAGTCTCTGACACTTGGAGGGGCCCAGAGATGGTATTTGTGGGTAAGATGTGCACCTTCCCTCCCAGCCCATCTTATCCTTCTCTGGCCCACCTCTTAGAAGTCTTCATGGGAGTGCCCCCTTGCAGGTAACTTCTGGTGTGCCTGATAACCAGTGTCACCTGGAGCACATGCTTGGGCAACAGGTCCCCCATCAGGATTCTGACCCTAAACCATGAGATTCACATGGAAACTTGGAACACCCCTTTCCAGCACAGCATCCTCAGCCAGGACTGAGAGAAGAACCCCTCTGGCATGGAGGCGGGTGCTTGGTCCTCGTGCCCTCAGAACAGGGCCTTTCCCATGTGCGTGGGAGGCCCTGGCTGTGCTGTTGTCCATCACTTCCCTGCTGTCCGGTCCTTGCCTCTCCCCACAGGGGCCCTCCAGGAAAATCTCCTTGGGTTCATCCCTTTCAATTTCCCTCCTCCTTCTCTCATGGAGGAAGGTTCTGAAACACAGTCTCTTGTTCTCTTATAAAGCCACTGTTTCAGAGTTGGAAACATCACCAGAAGACACCTGAGCCCAGTGTTGTTTTTGCTGGAACATAATCAGAGGGGCTCAAGAGGAAATCAGAATCACTGCAGGTCCCGCCAATGTCCCCACTGGGAATGGATCCTGTCAGAGCACCAGGGCTCATTGATATCCATACAGCCCTGTCCTCTGTACCTGTGCTCCTCCTCCCTCTCAGCTGGTGTGAGTTTTTAGTTAGTTTTCCTGTGTGGTATAAGATAGGGGCCTGGTGTTATGCTTGGGGCTGTCCAGTTTTCCCAGTACCATTCATTGAAGAGACTGTCCTTTCACCGTTGTGTATTCTTGGCTCCTTTGTTGCAAATTAATTGATCACATATGTGTGGATTTGCTTCTGAGCTCTCTGTTTAGCTCCATTGGTCTTTCTGTCTCTTAGCCAATAGCATACTGTTTTGGTTACTATAGCTTTGTAATATGGCTTAAGATCAGGGTCTGATGCCTCCTGGTCTGTTCTTCTTTACACAGATTCTGTGGCTATTCGTGGTCCTCTGCGGTTTCATACAGCTTTTAGGATTATTCTAATTGTGTGCCAAATGGTACTAGAATGTTGACTGGGAGGGATTCCATTGAATCTTTACATCACTTTGGGTAAAATGGACAATTCTATAAATGGACATTTCCAAAATGGGGAAATTATGGTTTCCCCATTATAATCCAACCCAGAGGCTATGTCAACTGTCATCACCTGCCCAAACTCTGTGACAATGACTTTTCCTGTTGTGACCTACTTTACTCTTCCCGAGACTTTCACTCACTGTACAACCATGATTGATTTAAAGATCACAGAGGGCTGAATCTGGCAGTTTTTCTCTGTGGGATCTGTCATTTAGTATGTTTTCAGTCTGCATTCATGTTGTGACATGTTTAGTACTTCAGTCATTACTTTAATTGTGGTTCATTTACAAAACATAATAGTGACCATTTAAAACATTTTAAGTCTACAATGTATGCCACTAAGTATATTCCCATTGTCCACACATCTACCACCTTCCACCTTGAGAATGTTTAAATTTTGACCTAGTGAAAATATACCTCTCTGTATATTAAATATTAATTGCCCCATTTCCCTTTCCTCTCTGCCTGGCAACTATATTTTACTTTTTGTAGGTGAATTTGATTATTTTGGATATCCCAAACATGCAGATTCTTATAATATTCTTTTCTGTGATTGGATTATTACCCTTGTCATAGTGAATTGAAGTTTCATCCATATTGTGATATGAATCAGTACTATAGTCCTTTGCACAACTGGATAATATTCCATTGTGTATACATCACCCATTCACCCTTCAATAGACCTTTGGTCGGTTTAGCCTTTTGACTATTGTGCATAATGCTTCTATGAATTTGGGGGAAGAAATACAGAGTTAGTCCCTGGTTTCAAATATTTGGGGTATATACCCGAGGTATACTAATTAATTCTATTTTTAAGATTTTGAGGAAGCATCATCCAGTTTTCTCCAACAGCTATACAATTTTACTTCATTCCTTGGTGTGTTGGAAGATTTCAGTTTATGGATCAACCTCATGTTGTACATTCATCTACATTTTGTGGTATGTTTGCATATTGTATACCATTTTCCAATTGTGAATAGTGTTGCTATGATTGTTTATGTTGCTTTTGTTTATGATTATCATTCTGACTCATGATGTGTGGATCATGGTTATGGTTTATTCCTATGACTTACAGTATCCAGTTGGAGTTCATGGTGTGTGGTCTATAGATTATGGCTTTATGATTCTGTTGTTGAATGGTGTATGGTTATGGGTTTATAGCATATGTTTTTTGGCTACACACCCTATGAGTTGGATGTTTTAGTGTGAGGAGGTGGGAAGAAGAGGGAATGAGTGTTATTGGGTTTGAGGCAACATGTTTTTGAAGAGTGAGTGAATGATGGGGTGAGCTAGTGTGTGTTTGGGGGGGATTAGGAGGTTAGGTGCGTGGTCTCTGGGGAGCCAGTGGGTTCAAAATGTGTAAGGTGATGATTTAAGGGTGAGTGAGTGAGTGTTTGAGAGTGTTTTTGGGTAAGTGAGTAAGGGTTTGAGAGGGTGCTAGTTTAGGTGGTGACAGTATTGAGTATATATGTAGAAGGTTTGGGGGATGATTGCTTATTAGTTGAGAGATTCAAGGGATCCAATGGTTATGATTTAGGGAATTAGAGTTTAGGAGATGAGGAAAGGAGTTAGAGGGAGTCTTGAGGCACTGGAGGTAATGGTTAATGAGTTTAGGCTGGGGTACAAGATCAAAGGAGAACCCAGTTGTCCAGAGGACTCATTAGGGGGAGTACTAGACTCAGTAACTAGAGTTTGTGGGTTCCAACCTAGAGGTAAAAGACCTTGAGAGAGCTAAGGTTTAGATTTAGGATACATTCTGACTTCAGATACATGGTTTGCAAATATTTTCTCCTAGTTTGTGGCTTGTCTTTTGGTTCTTTGAACAAGG
Organism: Hyaena hyaena; assembly: GCF_003009895.1. Classification (NCBI taxonomy): domain Eukaryota; kingdom Metazoa; phylum Chordata; class Mammalia; order Carnivora; family Hyaenidae; genus Hyaena; species Hyaena hyaena. The sequence continues at coordinate 38,191 of NW_024080766.1, forward strand.
TTTATCAGAGTAGAAGTTTTAATTCTATAAAGTCTATATTATTAATTATTCTCTTTTTTGGATTAGTCTTTGTGTTTGTGCTTTATTTTTTTAATGTTAATTTATTTTGAGAGATCCACATTGTCTGCACAGAGCCCAATGTGGGGTCCATCTCACCAATCATGCAGTCATGATCTAAGCAGAAATCAAGAGTCGGACACTTAATCGACCGAGCCACCCAGGAACCACTTGTGTTTGTATTTTTATTTTATTTTATTTTATTATTTACTTATGGTGCAAAAAAGTGATTTTATTAAAGCACAGGGACGGGATATGTGGACAGGAAGAGCTGCCTAGGTATCATGAGGAGATGGGTTATATTCTATGGAGTTGGGGGAGGTAAAGTCCAGAGGAAGTTTCCAGTGAGATTTTCATATGCTAAAGAAGACTCACAGGATACCAGAGGCCTAGCTATTGTTAAGCTAAGGATGATTTCCCCCTAGCAAAATATTAGCATTAAACCAATAGGGAGTTCCTAGAGAAACATTTTACTCAGCCTGCCTCAAGTATTTGCCAATGGGCTGCAGGTTATAAGGAAATTTAACTTTATCTGTCATTTCATTCTGCCTTTGTTTCCCACATCATTCCCCCCTGAACGATTTTGACCCTTAAAATCTTTGAGGTTGCTGAGGATGGTAGGTCTCTAACAGGTCTTGACGGGTTTGGGAAAGGACACCAAGATTGCGGATGGGACTCTATCTTGTGACAGCCTCAGGACTTTCCCGCCACCAGCTTCCCGCTCCCAGTTTCCTGCCACTGGTCACCTCAGCAGAAACAAAATCCAACCCAGAAAAAGCGAGACCAAATAAGGAAACCTGCCCTTGTGGGTCTCGACCCGGAACTACAGTCCTATATATACCCTTCTCCCCAGTCTCAGGGCGTGATTTCCCCCGCTTGCTACTACCCCCCCCCAAGCCGCGGAACCTCACCCGAGAGCTATTTTCAATAAAGGTGTGCTGAGCCCCTTTTCCCCTTGACTCCTTTGTCTCATTCTTGAGCACCTTCGGTTCACCACCCTCTGCTACTTCGACCTTACAGTCTCATCTTTTGTAACTTCCTGCTGAGTGGGGGCATAGAGATGTCCCTACCTATGGGCCAACATTGGTCAGTTGGTGAAGGTATTTATATATAGGAGTTATCACAGGCAGAGGCAGCCAATCCAAGGTAGACAACATTTATGAACCTCCTTGAGTAGAAAGGATCATCTGTCTTCTTGAAGTTATGGCTGTGAAGGAGTCTTGGCACCAGGCAGAGAGACACCGGAAAAGACAACAAAATAAGGTTAATATTAGAAGAAAGAATATATATAGAGAGAGGCTTGAGGTCTTCCACTGGTTCGTAGGAATAAGAAAGCATGTCAGCCTTTCTTCTGAGGGCTGTGCTGAGGTTTCAAGAAAGGATGTTGCAGCAGAGATAAAATGAAGCCTAATAATATCCAAGCTCTACTGCATGGAAACAAACAGAACAAAGTCTAGGAGGAGGGGCAAGATGGCGGAGAAGTAGGGAGCTCCGTACCTGCACTCGCGCCCAGGCATCACACGGAAAAGATCTGAAGCCATAGGAAACCGTACCACACCCAAGAGATTGGGAGAGAAAGGATGCAGATTCCACTGAGAAAGACTTGTAACGGCTACCTCAAGAAACAAGCCAGAGTACACAAGGTGGAGAGTCCCAAATATCACTACGAATAGGAAAATAAAATAACCAAGGTCCCAATAAGAAAGACCAAGAGATACCATTCAAAAAACACTCTCTGAAAGGATAGTCCCTGGACAGTCAAAGAGTCTTCTTGGATATAGCAGCGCTCATAGATACAGAGAGATAACAGGTCTTTAAAACCAACAAGAGCCGGAAAGCTAACTAAAATGACGAAACGAAAGAGCTCTCCTCCAAAGAAACTCCAAGAAGAAATGACAGCTAATGAACTGCTCAAAACAGATATCAGCAGCATCACTGAACAAGATTTTAGACTAATGATGGTAAAATTAATAGCTGGGCTTGAAAAAAACATAGGGGACATCAAAGAAACTATGGCTACAGACAGAATGGAAAATAAAAATAGGCATGAAGAATTAAAAAATGCGATAAATGAGATACATAATAAATTAGAGGCCTGCAATGCACAGATTGAAGAGGCAAAAAGGAGAATAAGTGATTTAGAAGTCACCATTATAGAAAAACAAGAAGCTGACAAAAAAAGAGACAAACTGATCCAGGAACA